>NC_064928.1:244273324-244574873 GCF_023897955.1 Schistocerca gregaria | reverse complement strand
TGTAAGGGCGTCTGCCTAGATCATAGTGACTTGCTTTTAAAACATC
This sequence comes from Schistocerca gregaria, assembly GCF_023897955.1. Taxonomy (NCBI): domain Eukaryota; kingdom Metazoa; phylum Arthropoda; class Insecta; order Orthoptera; family Acrididae; genus Schistocerca; species Schistocerca gregaria. The sequence continues at coordinate 244,574,827 of NC_064928.1, read as the reverse complement.
TGTTGTATATTTTATGATCATTTGCTAAATTTTAACTCACTGAAAACTAAGAACACTTACAGTTTTTTATTGCTTCATTAATAAACTTAGTATTTTTATTTATTGTTGAGTCTGGAATTTCTGGTTTAAAATAAATTGTGTGTAACTGTAAAAGGCAACCAATAGTAACTGATTACGGCCCCGTCCACAATCTTAACCGAATCGTGCCTTCCCTTGACTACCAGGTTTCAGGTCTTATACAGCGGAAGACATATGGCCGAACGTCCAGTGCTTAAAGCACCGGATCGAGGGAGGGACATATGGCTTGACGTCACAGCGGTAGACCATCACCTTGACCTTGTCAAGGTGTCAACCTCAAGGGCCAAAATGAAGGCACTGGTGGCACCCTGGTTTTCCCTCGGACCCCGATGGACGCGCTGAATGAAATGAACACCTCGACGCTCTAAACTGGCGCGCAGTTCGTCGTCAGACTGAAAAAGAAGGTCTATGTGGACTATAGTACCCTGGACCATATTTAAACTCTCATGGGGCGTGATGGTAAACATTCCCCAGCTTGTCACAAGCGAATAATGCCCATGACTGGGCAGAGGATGCTGTTTTTATCAAGACTGACCCACAGCGCATTTTGGACAAGCCCTCAACCTCCTCAAGCTTGTCCTATAAATGCTCCACAAAAAACTGAGGCTTCATGGACATGAATTATTCCCCTTCAACTCTCGTACGTAGGAAGTACTGGGGCGAATAAGCTTCGCTGCCAGCCTGGTATTCCTCCCATTGTGTGGCCAGGGAGGGTAATGATTTGGGGTCGTGGTTCAAATGGCTCTGAGCACTATGGGACTTAACATTTGAGGTCATCAGCCACCTAGAACTACTTAAACGTAACTAACCTAAGGACAACACACATCCATGCCCAAGGCAGGATTCGGACCTGCGACCATGGTAGTCGCGCGGTTCCGCACTGAAGCACCTAGAACCACTCTACCACTGCGGCTGGCTTTGGGGTCATATTTCGTAGCATTGAAGTTAGACTTTGCCCACTTAGAGACTGCTGGCGGTGCACCACCAGCAAGCGATGACGTACTACCGCCGCGCGGGATTAGCCGAGCGGGCTGAGGCACTGCCGTCATGGACTGTGCGGTTGGTCCCGGAGGAGGTTAGGTTGGTTGGTTTGTGGGGGTTGAAGGGACCAGACTGCTACGGTCATCGGTCCTTTTTTCCAAATACTAAGAACACCCACAGAGAATAAAAACGATCAACAGGCGATAAGACAGACGACACAGAACAAGAGAGACGTAGACAAACACCACACAAGACGAACTGAAATCTCACAGAGTGTGACGGTGGTTGGCCGACCATACAAACAAAAAGGGAAAAGCCAACCACCGAGAAACACATGAAAAATCAGACAAATCTTAGGCCAGAGGCCAGAATCAACACAAAAAACACACACATTAAGCGATAAAATCCCTCTGCCCGAATAAAACGCAGAACTATGTCCGCTATGGAAGAGTCGTCAGATAAAAGCGCAGAGAGCGTATCAGGCAGCGCAAAAGTCTGCCTGAGAACAGTTAAAAGTTCGCACTCCAATAGAATAAGGACGCCCCACAACGACAAAGACGGGGATCCTCACGACACAGTAAATAACTGTGCGTGAGTCGGGTGTGGCCAATGCGGAGCCGACAAAGGACGACTGAGTCCCTGCGGTTGGCTCGCATGGATGACCGCCACACAGTAATCGTCTCCTTGATACGGCGGAGTTAGTTTGGCACGGGCAGGTTGCGCCAATCAGTGTCCCATAAATAGAAAACTTTGCGGCGTAATAGTGCCCGCAAATCAGTCGCCGGGAGGCCAATCTCCAGAGATGGTGCACTGGTGGCCTCTTTCGCCAGGCGGTCAACAGTTTCATTTCCGGGTATCCCAACATGGCCCGAGGTCCACATAATGGCCACAGATCGGCCGCAACGGGCAAGAGTATGCAGGGACTCCTGGATAGCCATCACCAGACGAGAACGAGGGAAAACACTGGTCGAGAGCTCGTAAACCGTTCAGGGAATCGCTACAGATAACGAAGGACTCACCTGAGCAGGAGCGGATATACTCTAGGGCACGAAAGATGGCGACCAGCTCAGCAGTGTAAACACTGCAGCCAGCCGGCAACGAACGTTGTTCAGAATGGTCCGCTAGAGTTAGTGCATAACCGACACGACCAGCAACCATTGAAACGACGGTATAGACAACGCCAGAGCCCTGATACGTGGCCAGGTTGGAATAAAAGCGGCGTCGGAAGGCCACTGGAGGGACTGAGTCCTTCGGGCCCTGTGCCAAGTCCAGCCGAAGGCAAGGGCGAGGCACCCATCATGGGGGTGTACGCAGAGGGGCACGGAAAGGAGGTCGTACAGGGAAACACCCAAGCCCGCAGAGTAGCTGTTTGACGCGTACGGCGATCAAAACCCGACCGGGGCCGACGTTCTGGCAAACGGATGACTGACTGCGGGAACAGGACACGATAATTTGGATGCCCGGGCAAGCTAAAAACATGGGCAGAATAAGAAGCCAGTAATTGTTGGCGTCGTAACCGCAGTGGAGGGACACCTGCCTCCACAAGTATGCTGTCCACAGGGCTGGTCCGGAAGGCACCAGCGGCAAGGCGTATCCCGCTGTGGAGGATTGGGTCCAGCAGCCGTAACGCAGATGGGGACGCTGAGCCATAAGCCAGACTCCCACAGTCCAGACGGGACTGGATTAACGCCTGGTAAAGCCGTAGGAGAATAGGTCGGTCGGCGCCCCACCTGGTGTGGCTCAGGCATCGCATAGCATTTAGATGCCACCAACACGCATGTTTAAGCTGCCGAATATGAGGCAGCCAAGTCAACCGGGCATCAAAAACCACCCCCAAAAACCTATGTGACTCCACCATTTTAAGAAGCTCACCGTGAAGATAAAGCCGCGGCTCCGGGTGAACAGTGCGTCGCCGGCAGAAATGCATAACGCAGGTCTTGGCTGCCAAAAACTGAAAACCATGCGCTACAGCCCAAGACTGCGCCTTACGGATTGCGCCCTGTAGCTGACGTTCACCAGCTGCAATGCCATTAGAGCTGTAGTAAAGGCAGAAGTCGTCAGCATCCAGGGAAGCGGAGACAGAATTTCCCACGGCAACAGCGAGCCCGTTAATGGCTAATAAAAACAGACTCTTAGAACAGAACCCTGTGGCACACCGTTCTCCTGGACTTGGGAGAAACTATACGAGGCCGCGACGTGCGCGCGGAAGGTACGATACGACAGAAAATTGCGGATGTAGATCGGCAGAGGGCCCCGAAGGCCCCATCCATTAAGCGTAGAAACGATGTGATGACGTCATGTCGTATCATACGCCATCCGCATGTCGAAAAAGACAGCGACCAGATGCTGACGGCGGGCAAAGGCAATACGGATGGCCGACTCCAGGCTCACCAGATTGTCGGCGGCGGAGCGGCCTTTACGGAACCCACCCTGAGACGGAGCCAGAAGGCCCCGAGACTCCAGGACCCAATTCAAGCGCCGGCTCGCCATCCGTTCAAGCAACTTGCAAAGAACGTTGGTGAGGCTAATGGGACGGTAGCTGTCCACCTCCAAAGGGTTCTTCCCCGGTTTCAGAATGGGGACAAGACTTTCCCGCCATTGCGACGGAAACTCACCCTCGACCCAAATGCGGTTGTAAAGGTCGAGGAGGCGTCGCTGGCAGTCCACTGAAAGGTGTTTGAGCATCTGAGAGTGGCTGCTATCTGGGCCAGGAGCGGTATCAGGACAAGCGGCGAAGGCACTGCGGAATTCACACTCACTGAATGGAACATTCAGGATGGTGGGTGCGAAAAGAAAGACTCCGACGTTCTATCCGCTCTTTAGTGGAGCGGAAGCCCAAGGGGTAGTTGGCAGAAGCGGAATTCAGAGCGAAGTGCTCTGCCAAGCGGTTTTCAATGACATCGGAGTCAGTACAAACTGCTCCATTCAGTGAGAACGCAGGGACGCTGACAGGGGTCCGATAGCCATAGAGGCGGCGCATCTTGGCCCAGACCTGCGATGGAGTGACATGGAGGCCAATGGTGGACACATACCGCTCCCAGCACTCCTGCTTGCGTTGGCGGATAATGCGGCGGGCTCGCGCACGCAGCCGTTTGAAGGCGATAAGGTGTTCGATTGAGGGATGTCGCTTGTAACGCTGGAGCGCCCGCCGACGAGCTTTAATCGCTTCAGCGATCTCAGGCGAACACCAAGGCACAGTCCGCCGCCGAGGGGACCCAGAAGAACGGGGAATGGCAGATTCGGCTGCAATATCGATGCCGGCGGTGACAGATTGAACGACTGCATCAATGTCATCGCTAGAGAGGCTCAATAGCGGCAGTGGAGGAGAACAAGTCCCAGTCAGCCTTATTCAGAGCCCATCTGCTAGGGCGCCCAGAAGACTGACGCTGTGGTAGTGACAGAAAGATCGGAAAGTGGTCACTACCACACAGGTCGTCATGCACTCTCCATTGGACAGACGGTAAGAGGCTAGGGCTACAGATCGAAAGGTCAATGGCGGAGTATGTGCCATGTGCCACACTGAAGTGTGTGAAGGCACCATCATTTAAGATCGAGAGATCGAGCTGCGCCAAATGCTCAACGATGGCGCCTCGGCCTGTTTCCACTGACCCACCCCACAGAGGATTATGGGCGTTAAAGTCGCCCAGTAACAGGAAAGGTGGCGGCAATTGAGCTATCAGAGCAGCCAGGACATGCTGCGCGATATCACCATCTGGTGGAAGGTAAAGACTGCAGATGGTAACAGCCTGTGGCGTCCACACCCGAACAGCGACAGCCTCTAAAGGTGTTTGGAGAGGTACAGACTCGCTGTGAAAATAGTTCAGGACATAGATGCAGACGCCACCAGACACCCTTTCATAAGCTGCCCGGTTCTTATAATAACCCCGGTAGCCACGGAGGGCGGGGGTTCGCATTGCCGGAAACCAAGTTTACTGCAGAGCAATGCAGACGAAAGGGTGAAGGCTGATAAGTTGGCGGAGCTCAGCTAGATCGTGGAGAAACTGCTGCAGTTCCACTGGAGGATGGTGTTGTCCATGGCTGAGAAAAGCGTGACGGGACTGGGAAGGGAGATTACGCCGCTGGGTCACCTGCTGCCTCCGATTTAGCACCTGTGATAGTGCTTTCCATGGCTTCTGATGGACCGGCGAGATCAAGGTCCTCAGCGGACGCCATAATCTCCACCGCATCCTCAGACGCAGAGCCGGTTCCTTGGGCTGAGAGCTCTTCTTGGGTTTCTCACGCCGTTCCTTGGGTCGCACCGACTGGGAGGGCTTTACCGATTCAGTCTCCGGGATGGAGGAGGATCGTGAAGCCCTACGACCAGCTGATTGCGGGCACTTACGCCACTGTCGGTCGTCAGGCTTCTCGCTGGCGGAAACCTGGGAAGGGAGTGACCCAAGGGACCCCTAGCGAGCGTGAGAAGCCGAAAAAGTTGACACTTCTCCGGCTTAGAAGTGGGGACGGACGTCCCCGATGGATGGGATGGTGTTGCTCCTGAGGTAGGTGGCGCAGGAGCAACCCAGTGGGTAGAGCCCCGCACTGGCGAGGGGGCAGGAGGAGTTGTACTACTCGTCGATCCGGCCACAATTGGAGAAACAGACGGGGCTAGCAAAGGTGTTGTAGCAGCAGCGTAGGAAGATATTCTCACAGGATGGAGTCGGTCGTATTTCCTCTTGGCCTCAGTATAGGTTAGTCGGTCCAGGGTCTTTTATTCCATGATTTTACGCTCTTTCTGGAAAATTCGGCAGTCTGGCGAGCAAGGTGAATAGTGCTCCCCGCAGTTGACACAGATGGGAGGCGGGGCACATGGAGTATTGGGATGTGATGGGCGTCCGCAATCTCGACATGTGAGGCTGGAAGTGCAGCGAGAAGACATATGGCCCAACTTCCAGCACTTAAAGCACCGCATAGGGGGAGGGATATAGGGCTTAACGTCACATTGGTACACCATCACCTTGACCTTTTCCGGTAAGGTATCCCCTTCGAAGGCGAAGATGAAGGCACCGGTAGCAATCTGATTTTCCTTCGGACCTCGATGAACGCGCCGGACGAAATGTACACCTCGGCGCTCTAAATTGGCGCGCAGCTCTTCATCAGACTGCAAAAGAAGATCCCTATGGTAAATAACTCCCTGGACCATATTTAAACTCTTATGGGGTGTGATCGTAACGGCAACATCCCCCAACTTGTCACAAGGGAGTAACCGTCATGACTGGGCAGAGGATGCCGTTTGTATCAGGACTGACCCAGAGCGCATTTTTGACAAGCCCTCCACCTCCCCAAACTTGTCCTCTAAATGCTCGACGAAGAACTGAGGCTTTGTGGAGAGAAAAGACTCCCCATCAGCCCTCGTACAAACTAAGAAGCGGGGCGAATAACTGCTACTGCCATCCTGAGACTTGCGTTCCTCCCACGGTGTGGCCAGGAGGGGAACGTTTTCGGATCGTACTTCCGAGCGTTAAACTGAGCCCGAGAACGCTTAGAGACTGCTGGCGGCTGACCACCAGCGAGAGACGATGTACCACGCTTCATTGTGGGTCATCCGCCCTGATGCCACCTACTCCGACCAAGGGCCCTCCCCACGGGCGCCACCCAGCCACGGCAAGAGCCACCTGGCAGGATGGCCGTTGCCGGGAGTCCCGATACCCCAGGAGGATAGGCATCTACTCCTTGGCATACGTGGGGAGTTAACGGCGCAGGCATCAGTAGAGCGATCCCTGTGTTGTCAGGGGGCTACAACCAACAGGGTACATGGCGGCCCCACCACAACGGCTGGCTACCGTGCTGGATGTTAGGTAACACGTGGTCCATGGTCGCCGTCAGTGCAGAAAGAGGCACTGCACAGTGCAAGGTGTTATCTGCACGCAGGAAAAGAGTCATGCCCAAGAGATGGAGAGCGGACAGGACTGCAGTTCAACGGTGTATAAGCTGGCGAAAGGTCTGATCGCAAGATGGACACAATGCACCAAGTAAGGCGCCCTTCCCCAATCGGCTCGCTCTTCGGAAAATTTTGAGAGATGGAGGTCAAACCCAACAGGGGACCATCATATAAGGCCGAAAAGTTTGAGACTCCTTTTAGTCGCCTCTTACGACAGGCAGGAATACCGCGGGCCTATTCTAACCCCGAACCCGCAGAGGGACGTGTGCGTGGCGTAATTCCATTTCCGTTCTCTAGACGTAAGTTGCGTCGCTCGAATCGATGCACTCATTGCAGATTTATCCCCAGCATTGCCAGTGTCTCCTATGGCATGCTCCTTTCGTCTGCTATGCGCCTTCAGAGGGGATCTCACTCGCCTTCAATGATTATTCACACCTCAGATGACCCCTCCCATAACCCAGAAAGAGGGACTTAGCAGCAATTGCTAAGGTAGCAGCTCAGGTTCTCCCCCTCCCTGGATGTGACCTTTACAGTGGGTACATCAAAGCCCTACCAGTCGACCCGAGTCATGGGAGTTATTGATTAGCTGTACCCCGTCACCCTTTACACATCAAGCACGTGAGCTGGCATTCGAGCATGCACAGGAAGGATTAAGTACAAAAAGGGGGACAAACCGAATTGGAGGATGGGCAGGAAAGAATACCTCCAAAACTTTCAGTTGCCCGATTTTACGCACATCTGGTCCCAAGGGAAGAGAGAAAGAATTGGAGGATAGACATGCAGCATGGAGGAAGAAGGGAGGAATACTTCACGGACAGCAGCCCCACGTGTGCCAAGCACGTTTAGAATCCTGTAGGAGGATTACATTTCTAGTATTATAATACTCGTTTTACCAGTAACGTCCAGACATTGCACCAGGCACATACTGATACGAGTTTCTTCGCAAATTATTTGCTGGCAGGGAGACCACGTGGCAACCGGATTTTTGTAGTTTATCAACCCCCCGAAGCAGCTCGCTACAAACCTTCAATTCTCGAGGAACTTTAACTCATTAAATGTAAGGCGATTTGTATGGCAGGCTGTGTGACTCAGTAGCATTGGAGAATGGTAATTGGATAATCAGTGTCTCACTTCTCAACTTATCTTTTTCTTTTATTTACTTAGTTCACTTATGTGCACTACTTCGAACATAGTTTAACACACCTGATCTTTTATCAATATGCATGTCCTGTTCTTTCTAATTATGTATTGGTTCACTGCAAATAAATTTTCAACCATCGATATTTTATAGGAAAATGTTAATATAGGTTCTTATAGTTATTCAGTTTTTCTTAATTTAAACCGTCTTTCATGAAATATTTGTAATTAATAATTTAAACACGGGATACATTCGTGATATTTAAAAAAAGACTTGCATTTTTCGTAATACAATGATGTTCCAGTTAGCAAATACTTGATTAATTTTACTCGTGTATTAAAATGATGTAGATAATCTAACTGGACGAGAAATTTGAAACAAGAAAGGTTATAAGTTGAAGAGGTACTTTCAAGATCATAACGTTCTGATGTCTATTCTCTGATGGAGAGCCATGTTGATGAGCACACGCTACTAGCACATGGGATCAGGTAAGACTGGTACAATTTATATTCAGTGTTAAGGAAAAGTTTTCCGTTTGCTGTAAGCTGGCTTCGTTTACTAGTGTCACTCCGCACACAAGTATTTGGGTCAGGTGTGCGTCCGAGAAGCAACATTGTTTACCAATTCGTAAATGCTTGGAAGCTGGTAATTGTATCAAGTGGATTTTATTTCTTTCTGTATTATCTTATATTCTTCAACATTTAATGTTCGTAGGATGTAAGATTACTTTTGTTCTGGTCGTTCTGGATTACGTATCCAACGAGGCTGCCTCGCTTTATGTGCTGAAGTGTAGATTAGATTATCCCTACAAGATTGTAAACTATATCATTTGTCTTTAAAGGTCAATATACCCATCACTGAAACCGAATGTTACAAGCTATTTTCCAACGGCGTATTACCCTGTATTTATTTCTTTTATTTGCACCAGACCAGTGAGCCATTAGCTTTTCATGCTACGCAGGTCGAATATGCTACTCACAGACAACTGCAGAGTAGGCGGTCAGAATTATAGAACAGTAGAAGCTCTACGCACGCGTGTTGGCTTTCAGGGAAGAAGCAAAGCTATGTATTTTCTGATCGACACTGGCATGATGTATGTGGGTGCACTACCTCACTAAATTGCTACGATTAAATATCCTATAGGAATTCAGCATTACTAAATCTTTCAGCTAATGAACTACACACACGTACACACACGTACACACACGTACACACACGTACACACACGTACACACACGTACACACACGTACACACACGTACACACACGTACACACACGTACACACACGTACACACACGTACACACACGTACACACACGTACACACACGTACACACACGTACACACACGTACACACACGTACACACACGTACACACACGTACACACACGTACACACACGTACACACACGTACACACACGTACACACACGTACACACACGTACACACACGTACACACACGTACACACACGTACACACACGTACACACACGTACACACACGTACACACACGTACACACACGTACACACACGTACACACACGTACACACACGTACACACACGTACACACACGTACACACACGTACACACACGTACACACACGTACACACACGTACACACACGTACACACACGTACACACACGTACACACACGTACACACACGTACACACACGTACACACACGTACACACACGTACACACACGTACACACACGTACACACACGTACTCTACTTACATAGACGCAGTACCTCCAGCGAATCTGAGAAGTGACGCAAGAATCCCAGTTTCTGCAGTCTAGGACACACAATTTCAAGAGTTGTCAGCTGCCCAATTTCCTCCATTGCGTCAAGGTGTTCCGCTGACAGAAACTCCGTGTAGATGCACAGCTGTGTGAGATTTGCACACAGCCGCAGGGTGGCCATAACAACGTGGTGCCCGGTGTGGAACGGATCGGTCCAGATGTTGAGTCTCGGTGCCCTGAGCACGCGGAGCCTCCGGAGCGCTGTCAAGTCTACAGTCGACCGGAAGGACAGGACGTACCTCACGATGTCTACTCCAGTCAACAGATACTCGCACGTCAGTCTGGGATACAGCCGCATGGCTCCTACGTCGGGCACAGACAGCATCAGGTGTGGGTAGGAGATGTCCACTTCACACCTCGCAGCCAGCTCTACTGTCATTACCTGCAACGGCGGCAGGGTGCACAGGACGGCACGGGTAGCAGCACACTGGGCCGGTGTTCTGCTGCTGACGTACCTCTTGCCCTTCCACAGGTGTGTGAACCCGGTCACAATCCCGTGCCACTGCTTGCACACTGCGGCGCTCTGTGCCAGGTCTGGGACTGGCAGGTAGGAGAAGATGGAGACCAGGATCTCGTTTGGTAAGTTGTCCATCCCGGCCAACGAAGTGGAGATTTCTGCAAACATAAGCAAATTTACTAGTCACATCAAACTTCGCTACATATTTTAACTATGTGTATTCAAGGTATGTGTGTGAATTTCAACCAATCTCACATTAAAACTAGGCTGTTTAGCTTTTCAGTCTCAAGACTGGTTTCCGAGCAAATCTCTGCGTCTCTGGGGTGCCCAAAACGATCCCACACCTTAACTTTTTAAAAATGGGGGAAAACATCCTTGTTCTATTGATATATTCAAGCTGGGGGAAGTTTTGATGCCAACTGTGGTCTGCTTAAGTCTTATTTCGATAACGAGGCCACAGCAGAGGTGAGTAGACATAGTTACAAAGTGGAGAAGTGATTTGTGTACGCTTCCTTGAGGGTGTAGAGACGTTCACAGGTAGGGCAGGCAGTAACAGGGACAAAGACCTCTCAGGTCACTTTGGCAGAGGCGTACGTGGCAGAGCAGCCTGACTTCCTGTGGGTGGTGACAGATCGCACAGTGGTGAAGAAACGCCAGAGGCTCAAATGGCTCAAAGCACTATGAGACTTAACATCTGAGGTCATCAGTCCCCGAGACATAGAACTACTTAAACCTAATTAACCTAAGGACATCACACAAAGCCATTCCCGAGGCAGGATTCGAACCTGCGACAGTAGCAGCAGCGCGGTTCCGGACTGCAGCGCCTAGAACCGGTCCTCCACGCCGGCCGGCAACGTCAAAGGAATTGTGAGATGTCTCCACTCAGTCGCCTGTGCTGTCCTAGGCCATCGGCACGCAGACCGTGACGAGTTTCTGACGTCAGAGCGTGGAACAGCACGTTGGGAAGTCATGACGTGCAGAGTACTATATAGCATGTATCATATTCTGAACGTGCGTCTGAACGTTGTCCAATGAGACGGCAGAACGCCACTACGTCACAAGTACATCAACTCCTTTCAGTGGAGAGACTGCATATTGGCTCTCAGTTGGAGCTCTTTATATATGCCGTTTCTGAGCACCAGCAAACTGAGGAAGTCTCTAAAATAGGAGTTAACTGCATGATTCGCAGTATTGAAACGTTATATTCTTAGTAAAAGAATTATTGCAACTTGGGTATTTCGAGAGTAGCCATTTGAGGACAACGGCATGTTGAGGATCCATTAAAAACACACTGTTCTTGGTGCAGTTTGTTATAGTTAAAAATCAATTAATAATATAGCTACGATTGAAGCTTGTAGGACAGTAATGAGGTAGGTATGCTACAGCTTTACAAAGTGATGCTAACACGTTTGTGGGTGATCACTTTAGCGCAATGGAAACGGTAACGGATTGGTAACGATCACACGTTGTACTTTTCTATTTCGCGTCCCACTACGTCCGGAAGTTTTTCTGGCCTTCGCGTTTTTATTTATTTTAATGTAAGTCTATAGTATAATATTCGATATTATGTAAGTATAAGTGCACTCCTTTTCAGGAGAGAGAGTATTGGCTTGATATACAGGACATTTTACACTATCTGCCCTTTCTTTCTTTGAAGTTTTGTGATTCAAATATTGTAGAGATTGGTGAAGTAAGAATGATCTAAAAAGTGGGAATGAGGATATAATTTTTATCCGATGTGTAGAACTATTTTAAATTTGTATCGCACTACCTGTAATGGAACTGTTATAAGCCGTTGTCATTGACTGGACGTGCTGCTTTCCATTCTCCTTTAAGCCATCTTCATGGGTACCCTACTATTTGTACACACAACAGAATAGCATGACAAACATCTGGACAGGGGAGAAAATACACGTTTTAATGATTTACGAACCAGACAGACAGACGCTGGAGCGCCTTGCAATCGCTGTATACCACGTATACCGTGTGCACACATCGCATCGTTGCTGAGCGTTCAGCAGCACGTTGAACTCGGCACGTGCAACGTTGACGTTCGACAGCTCGGTCCGTGTGCCAGCGGCTGTACCGTGAAATCCAATTGCAAAGGCAGTAGGTCTTAACTCGTGGCACTGCTATCGATAACACATGGCCGTATTACGAGAGATTTGAAAATTTAAAATATGGACCACTTTGAATAACTTTAGTGAAGAATTAGTTGACAACATGGAGCAGCGAGTTGCAGCTTGCCGTGCTTTGTTGTCACAACTACCTAACACTGTATCCGTCTCGCGATTATTATTTTCTGTCTTACTTGTAAGTACTGGAGAAAGGAGCGAATGAGTCTAGTCCAACGTCACTGATTATCCTGATGTACATTCACTTTCAGACGACTGTCCTAACAGTCCTGGGTAATATCTAAGCATTACCAACTACCCCTGCAATAACAATCAGATTTCCTAGTGCAATCCAAGGCCATATCCTTCACAACATCATCCAGTTTTTCACAGCTTCCAGATTCTAGTTTCACATCCTGTGATGCCCTATTTCCTTAAGGTTAATGAGGTTTAGTGTAATTTGACAGTAACATTAGTGCTAATAGTGTAAGCAGGTATTGGCAGCAATTACACCAAGTGCAACCCCCACTCGTCCCAACACCGCTGCCCTGCCCTGCCCACCACTACATCGACCTCAGGCAGCCACCCCATCACCGCCACCCCCACAGACAGCAGCAACTACTCCAAATACCGCTATTCCCAGTAATCGCACGCTCTTACAAGTGGGATGTGTGGAAGTTATCCTTGCACTTGCGACTGCACTGTGATGAAATAACCTTCTCAAAGCTTCAGTTAAGCCAAACAGGTAGGCTCCAAATGCAAACTGGGCATAGGAAGTAGCAATATGTCTACATAACTGACATAGGTAGAATACATTGTAGTATGGTAGATTATTAACTAAAGCCAGAAAGAGAGCTTATCAGTGTGAGAGGATGTCCTGAGCCATCAGTTTGAGTATACGAGTTGGACTTGTGCTGTGTGTGCTCAGCAACCTGCAGGCACTGCAGTTATATACTCTCAACCAATGCTTTATATTCATGTGAAGTAGCAACTCTGACATTGTATTTTCCTTAAACAGCCACTGGTGAAGTGTTCTGTTCCACAACTAGCCACAGCACTGCCATTTGCACCCATATGCAGTTCCAACAATAGTTACTGCAGTAATGTGTTCTGAACAGAGTTTTCATTCAGCGGTTGTGCCTGAGAACCTACAATAAGCGTAGCTACTTCCAGCCATCAGTGGAGCCAGCTGTGTCAAAATTAAGTGCAAACATCAGCTCTGTGTAGTCGAAATTCCTACTTTGAAATTACAATATTTTATCTTGTGTTTAGGCAACTCTGCAGTCTGCAAAATTTTATGACAATGATGAAAGCTGAAATATGTAGAGGAAATACAGTATTTATGTACTCCAGTTACGCCATCCACAGAGCTATGGCCCAAATCAGCAGCTAACAGCCATGCGGAAAGCGTTTATGAAAATTTCACAACCAATGTGGCCGAAACTGCCCGAGCTGAACTGCAACAGGCAGAAGAATCTACAACCAGACCATGAACCTTGCCGTTGGTGGGGAGGCTAGGGTTCCTCAGCGATACAGGTAGCCGTAGCGTAGGTGCAACCACAACGGAGGGGTATCAGTTGAAAGGCCAGACAAACGTGCGGTTCCTGAAGAGGGGCAGCAGCCTTTTCAGTAATTGCAGGGGCAACCGTCTGGATGATTGATCTGGTCTTTTAACACTAAACAAAATGGCCTTGCTGTGCTGGTACTGCGAACGGCTGAAAGCAAAGGGAAACTACAGCCGCAATTTTTCCCGAGAGCATGCAGCTTTACTGTATGGTTAAATGATGGCGTCCTCTTGGGTATAATATTCCGGAGGTAAAATAGTCCCCCATTCGGATCTCCGGGAGGGGACTACTCAGGAGGACGTTGTTATCAGGAGAAAGAACGGGCATTCTTCGGGTCGGAGCGTGGAATGTCAGATCCCTTAATCGGGCAGGTAGGTTAGGAAACTTAAAAAGGGAAACTTACAGGTTAAAATTAGATATAGTGGGAATTAACGAAGTTCGGTGGCAGGAGGAACAAGACTTTTGGTCAGGTGAATACAGGGTTATAAATACAAAATCAATTAGGGGTAATGCATGAGTAGGTTTAATAATGAATAAAAAATAGGAGTGCAGGTAAGCTACTACAAACAGCATAGTGAACGCATTATTGTGGCCAAGATAGACACAAAGCCCACACCTACCACAGTAGTACAAGTTTATATGCCAACTAGTCTGCTGATGAGATGGATGAAATGTTTGATGAGATGTAAAATTATTCAGGTAGTGAAGGGAGACGAAAATTTAATAGCCAACGGTGACGAATATAATAGGAAAAGGAAGAAGAAAACGTAGGTGAATATGGAATGGGGGTAAGGAATGAAATAGGAAGCCACCTGGTAGAATTTTGCACAGAGCAAACATTATCGTCGCTAACACTTTGTTCAAGAATCATAAACGAAGGTTGTGTACATGGAAAAACCTGGAGATACTAAAAGTTTTCAGATAGATTATATAATGGTATGACAGATTTAGGAACCAGATTTTAAATTTTAAGCCATTTCCAGGGGCAGATGTGGACTGACTACATTATAAATGTCACATCGTATGTGAGACTAGTTGGAGAAGTGACATCGGCTCAAAACTCGGTGTTACGGGTGTCCCTGGGTGATGCAGTGGCCAGGTCTGCTAGGTTACAGGGCGCGGGACCCGCGCAAGCAGTGCAGGCCGCTAATACGAGGTGTATGCGCTGACGTTTTACTGTGGCAGGGCGGTCAACGCCGTTTGTACAACTCACTCGACAATTGTGCGAATTAGGCCATGCAGTCACAATATATGTTTCTGTAGCTGTGTTTGTTCGTAAATGGTGCTCTGACGCATCTGCTACAGTGAAGTCACGACGTTTAAACCCCCGCTCACCTCTTTCTCAACGAAGCAGGATTTGAAGTCAAGCTGGTATAGTTAACTTCAAAAACAGTTTTAAAGTGTTGTATGCACTGATCTGAAGAATTCCTGCTCAGAATTACTTAACAGTCCCACCTCGAGTAAGGGAGGTAAATCTGGTTTGTACGAAGTCGGCAGTTTACACGAAACACACCACCACCACTGTTCCCGGAACTGAGCGACGTCCACTCGTTCTGAATCGAGTGTAAGGATCGGACTGGAGACTTGGTACGTTCTGTGACAAACTAGGCTGCGACTTCGTAGGCTTACGTCATAGGACTGGGAACAGTAGGGTCTCCTTAAACGGGTGAGGTATGTACTAAACATCAGAGGCTGCTTCCGAGGTAGCTGACTGTGTGTTGGGATGGACATAAGCGCGTCGTACGTAAGGTGACCATCCATCCCGCCTAGTTAACAGTAGCGCTAGAGGACCCAGAAGTATCAACTTAAGACGCAAAGAAGCGCACCCCACAAATGAGATAAGAGGCCATTAAAACGTTTCCGTTCGAAGTATGCACGCGTACGCTCCAGAATCGGTATGCCAATGAGGCAAAACCGCCGTGGACATTGAGACAATCACTCCACCGCTGCACCAGGTCGGCGATGTCCGTTCCGTAAGACATGGCGTACTGCTGCGTGAAGCGTTCCGTAACTGCGTGCCCGGTAAACTAGACATAAGAATCGGCGACCCTCCAAGGGCTTTTTAAGGGCCTAAAGGCGTGATTGCGTCGCCTGTAGCAGTGCGCTCAAAGGACGTGTTCCCTCCAAGATTGAAACTTATGAGGTACACTTCAGGAAGCCATCTTGTTTCCTTTTTGTATCCATCGGCTGCAGAGATCACGATACTTAACTCCCGCTGAAGATGTTGCACGTTACCTCGGCTGATGTCGAGATCCTCTGCTAGCAAACGAATGACTGCGTGACAGTCCACAGTCCGCCCTGATATTATCCAACACGGGCTTCTTGTCCGCAGTGGATGGGGTTTACCTGACAGATCGACCGTCGTCTTGTGGAGAATCACGCACCATTCCACAAAGGAGGCATTCGACATACATACTGCCTCACACACGTTCCTCCTCGTGCAGTGTGTCCTTCAGCAGCCAGGAAAAGAGAAACGGCAAGTTGATCCCGTTTGGACGCATTTGTCAGTGACGCTCCTGCATTTCCCGAACGGAAGTTAGAAAGACACCGAGTCCCCACTGTTCCCCCGTCCTACACGTCGGTGCTTGTACACGCGCGTCGGACTCCGCTACTATGCGCACACGCTGCAGCAGCGATGTCAGACGGTTACTTTTTAATCGCCCCTTGTAAACTCGTACGTAGTCGTCAACTGCCGCAGCATTCTCAACGAAGTGGCCAAGTTTGAAGTGCTGCTGAAACTCAGTGGCGCTCACATTGTACAAAAAGCTGGCTAAAACCGGAAACTGACAGCATTTTTGGGAAACATTTAACGAGAACGGAAAAGGGATATGAAGGTGTATTTTTTGCAGTAGACAGGAAACGCTGTTCCGCCAACACAAATTTAAGCTGCATGCGAGATTGTTTTGACAAGACTGTGTCAAGAGTGGGCATGATCTGTTAACTGAACCTTACGACCTCAAACACGTCCAGATGTAACAAAATTTCAGAGAAAACCCAAGATCTCTAGTATCTAAGTACTTCTGTCAGTGTTATCACTGAAGACTGATATTCCTCCACACAATCCGTTTGGAAAATTACAGTTCAAGTAGTGGGGTCGACTAAAGAGTACTAAATGAGTTCTGTGAGGACTACCTTGACCGGACTGTTTGGAAGACCACTTATGAATGCAACAAACCGACCTGTTCTCTCTGAGGATGCCCACGCAAACTACCTGTGACCATGAAGCAATTGTAGGGACAATTGTCAAAGCACAAACGCTAACTAAAGTAAGTAGAATGATTTGGACGATCGCTAAAGACTACATGAGGCAGTAACGAATTCAAAATATTTAGGTATGAGGAGGAACAGTGGCTAATGTTTAGAGGATTAACCAGTCACGCAGTTAGTAGGTATGTATATCAGAACAGGTCATGATGGGATGGATCCTCCGCGGTAAACAGTCATTGTAGAGAAAGTTCTAAGCAAACAGTGACATAATGGGTGTCAAAGGAACGTCCCTGTAGATATCGAGATGCTGAAAAACTCGATCGGCTGTCAAGAAGGCACTGCTTGACGCCTTCAAGGAGCAGCACGTTATTGACAGATCTCTCAAAATCGGAGAAGTTCAGTTTATACGTAAAGGCTGTTAGTGGCACCAAAAAGAGTGTCCATATACTTATGTATGAGATACTGAGCGTAGCAAAGCGAGAACAGAAGCTGACCTATGTCAAACGCTGCTTTACAACTGAAACTCCAGCTGTGTTGCCCCATTTAATCGTCGCACTATTGCGAAGACGAATGACGTAGGCCTTAGCGTCACTATTCACAGGCTGCGACACGGAAGCGAATTCAACACTGGCCCGAACATAGAATAAGTTTCCTTTAGTTAACGTCTGTCAAGTTGTGTGACATCAAACTACCGGTTTCGGTCTATAACGACCATCTTCAGATTTGTTTTAGGACATGTTTTTATGAAAACCATCTGAAGATAGTCACTATAGACCGAAACCGATACTCTGATAAAACTTTGTGACGGCAGACATGAACTAAATGAAAGTGTCGCTATTCTTGAAAAAAGCTGAAATTGCTAAAATAAAATAGTTCCAGAACCTGATGATATCCCTACCAGATTCTATACCGAAGATATTTCTAACAAAAAACTGTGCCCAATAGCTGGATGAAAGTACAGGTCACATTCGTCTACAAGAAGGATGGCGCAAGTGACCCACTAAACTGCCCTCCCGTATCTTTACCCTCCATCCTATGCAGAATTTTAACTTACTCTCAGCTCAAGCGTAACGAGATATCTGCAATAGAATGATCTTGCCAGGCAGCATGTTTTCCGGAAACACAACCCGCGCTTCCATCACATGACATCCCGATATTCAAGGACCAGGACAATCAGAGATGCACTGTTTCAGTACCACCGAAAAGCATTTGACTCCGTGTAAGCAAGCTATCAGAAGTACGGTCGTTTTGGGTGCCGCACAGACTTTCTGACTCGACTGCGGATGGTATGGAGGGCGCGGCGCGTTGCAGCATATCGGGCGGGGATCCTCGTCAGGCTAAGAGGAAGTGTGGCCGTGGCCAAGGGGGTGCTTGTCGGCAGCCTTGCTGTTCTGGTTGTAAATTAATAAGCTCAGACATCTCGTGGATGTCTTTATAATGAGCTGTTTACAAAGAAACTACAAATGTTCAGTCGAATCTGGATAAGTTTTCAAAGTAATATAGTGATTGGCTGCTTGCTTTAGATGTTCAGAAATTTAAAGCAGTGCACGTCTCAAAAAACTTAGTATCCTATGACTACAATATCAGTACAGCAGAAACAAAAAATTTACGTTTAATATTTCGTATGCTAGTAATTCGTGACTGACTCAAAATTCATAATGCTTTCATAACCCTAAGTTAAAGGCTTAACACTTAAGTTCCGGTATTGGAGTTGGAAACTGTGACGCACACCATACACCATACATTTAACACATTAACTCACTGTTGTTCATAGGAGTTCGACTATTTAAAGTATGTGATTTTACTGGTTATGTGGCAGAAAGTCACATATTCAATAAAAAATAGAGGTTTTGTTATCTGATTAATTCGTCATGAGACGCTGGAAGTGTTAAAGTGCGATGTGTGTAGTGCAACGAACATTAACATTTAGAACAAAAAATTTTGAGAATTAAGGGTGATATCTAACCTTTATCTGTGTGTCAATGAAAAGAAACCAGAGACATTGTACCATATGGCTCACTCTTTTCTTCGATTCTTGCATGGATGATAGGCGCTATTGTACGCTGTATATAATTGTGTGTAAGTTCCGTGTAACTATTCAGAATATTTATATTTCCACTTAACTTTTTGTACAGCTCGCACCTCTCATATGAGTGAATATTTTGTGTAAATTTGTTGCATAGGTCGGCCATTACGCCGACAAAACGATTATTCTTATTAAATCATTTATTAAATGTAAACGCAGGACAGTTCTGCTTTTCTCATTCAATATTCTAAAGCCAGTAAAATTAAAGCTTCAATCAATATTTTCGTTGCATTGATTTAAGTACATTTTCGATTGTCCGTTAACGGTAGATGAGAATCTCAGCTTTGCCTTGCTAATGAAAAAATCAAAGCAATTTATTACTTTTAACGAAAACTGAAATCTCAGGTATTAATTGTTTTAAAATTGGTACATAATTAAACCAGTTGCGTCAGGCCCCCTGAGAACTAATTTTTACTACAACACTCCGCGTAATATACGTAGATTTTTATTTATATTTTATTTTTGTTTCATTTATATTTTCTTATATTTTAGCCACTCACGCAAACATAACAGTAGAAGGCATTCAGTTGCGTGCTGTGTTTCAAAAATTGTTACGTACGCACAGCGGAAAATCCAGGGTCTACGTAAATGCTTATGGTGGTACTGAGTTGGCTTAAGTCTCATGCTAGCCACAATCAGAACCCAATGCTAAAATAGTATAAAGTAATTTACTTGTGTTTTCGAAGCTACAACGTTTTCCCATTTTTCGGTTAGCAAATGAACCCCGCATAAAAATCAGATTCTTTTGAAGTTATCCTCCCATAGACCAAGTTTCCCAGAGGCCATGGTGCATTGCCGAAACATTCGGAAGGGGGGCAATCGTGGACTAAGATTGTGTCCAGGTCCTTTCATGGTTTCCTTCAGTCGGTTTGCGCCATGTGGTTTGTCATTGTCGTGCACAAGAATGACTGCCTTTAAATGCGCTATTCAAATTGATTAATTTTATTTAGTAGTTTTCAACATTCACAATCTGCAGCAACTCTTGCTACACCAGGACGACGACGCACTGAGTCACCCCATAACCGAAACCAACCTCTGCACGTTGTTTCCTACATACCACGTTCTGCGTACGCTCCTACTTCCGAACTACCATTTTCCACAGAAGATTTACACAGATGAAAGGAGAGCACTTCCAGCAAATTCTGTTCAGCAGGTACAAAACCAACGTGTGCAGTCCACTAAACTCCCGTCGAGAGACACAGCGCTCTAATATAGGCCTCTATTATAGCGCCTAATGCTAATTTCACATTTGAAAATTTTAACACGATGTGAAAGCAACATCTCGAAAACAAACCTGCCACTCTTTGAATAGGATATGAAATTCTTAGACCTGTTTAAGTTTTTGCGTTCAGTCATGTTTTGGGATTACTGGACACTAGGATGCCACGCGTCGTCTTTGACCAATGACAATGCTGAAAACCCCTATTCCGAGTGCATCAAACATCGATAACAGCAGCGAAAATACAGATGTCACACGAACCAATACACTGACTAAACCGGATGAAATTTATGGGATAACCACGGGAAAAGTGGGTCTTTTGCTGGGACAAATTAAAAAAACCGTACAAGTCGCAATACACAAAGAACATCAGAAAACGCCGACATACGTCAAAGCCATACCAAAAAACACCATAAGATCATTGTATCCTAAACGCCAGTTAACTTTTATAGCTCAACCATAGACAAAGATAACAACAACCCTACAAAAAAGCGCACTGACGGTGCCGGCTGATTTTCTGTTCCATTTTGCAGTTGGTAACTATGCATAGCGAACAATGGGAAGTGACCATCATAAATGAGTGATAGCACAAGACTGCGGAACGCATGAGGAAATAGTTTTCGATAAACGTCGAACTGGATCATTTTTCCAATTAAATCATAGAGTTATGCGGATCGATAATAATAGACATCGATACATCAATAAACATTGATCCATCTACCTTCTAACGCAATTTTAATTAAAACACTAATTCAATTATTCAGTGGCTACACACGCAGCTAAGAACAGTTAAAATTTTACGACGTATTCTATTTTACATGACTACAGTCTGCACAAGATAGACCTTTGTTTCACCATGTAATTTTGTACACTCCACAACAAGACATCTGAAGCACACTAAATGATCCAGTGACACCTCACAAACACGAACCACGAGGGCACAGCACTCTTCATGCACTGCTCCTCCTACAAAATTTCACTTCCACTACAAAACAAATACCGCGACTCGATGACTTCACAACACATTGCACCATCGCTCAGCTACGTCACGGGTTTTAACAACAGAAGTGATGGGAAACTGTTTCACGGTTCTTACCTACAATTATTATCACAGATAGTAAAAGGCAATTCTCTAATTAGTCGCATGTAACAGGTAGAGTCATGTACAATATATATCTAAGACTATCACATTACTTAAAGAAGAGAAGTAAGACATCGAGTATCTAGCAGCCAGTTTTAACGAAGGAAAATTAACTGCACAGTTGAACATTAAGAAAATGAAGCTATGAACACTTCTAAAAATAATGTGCAGCAGTGTAATACTTCAGCCGCCCCGTGATGTATTTAGTGCGGTGCGTGACTAACCTGTAACGTAGTTCCAGGCCTATGTTAGGTGCGAGGATGGCACTCTGGTTTACACTTTAAGCCAGTTACTGTTAATGATAACGGGTTTCTCGCAGCGTAGCCTAATTTTTAGGTTTGCAGTGTATTCAAACTGCATTTAAAAGTAATAAAAAGGTAAACTGAGGAAACGTTGAACAGATAATCAACATGTCTCCGACGAGTACTTTGAGACACGCTGTGTACAAATAAAACGAAATAAACGAAAAATATAAATATGGAGGGTTGCACTAAACATTTACAAAATAATGTACGACAGGAATAAAACAGTAAACCGACGCGTTCGGATAGCATGACCAAGAATTCCTGCCTCAACCACCTTAGTAGCAAGACAACTTTCAAAACTGCCCTTAATCCAGCTCCGAAAGCAGCGTGAGTCACACATCCTCGAAGTACCGTTAGAGGCAAATGGCTGTACAGTACATAATTTAACCGAAATACGTAAAAGTATTTAAAGTAAAATGCAACGACTTCCCGATACTAAACCGTACACACGGCTTACAATTAGAGGATACTTATCAGAAAAAGATGGCTAGATGTTCAGCTAATGCTGTCAGCCAAGGTATTTTATGCACAAGGTGCTATTGCAAGCAGACTACGAAGGGAGTTCACTGGACCAGGAGCACCGGTATGTAAGATAAAATGTGCAGAGTATACGGTAACTTGTACAAAGCACGGACAGGGTGGAATTCCCATTCTCGATGCAAGGAACACGCAGGCAGAAATAGTACAACTGCCTTCGGTACGTACTCGACCCGAGCGAGGGATAAGAGAAAATACGAAACGACCCCATACAGTCTTTTCCGTAATCCAGCAGAGGACGTCGAAATTTTCGCGCGTCAATAGAATCAGCCGGACAAACTGTTCACTGAACAAAAAGTTTTCAGATGGCTAGCTTTTTTTCCCCTCTTCTTTGAGTAAAACAAGTTATTGACACATACCGACGCACCACCGCGATGTTCACACAGAGTGCCGCTGTAGCCGCCTGCCAGAACACTGCGTTCCCCAGCCGCGGAAAACAACGGCCTTCGGCAACAACGCCCTCTGCTGGGATACTCGCAAAAGAAGCCCGCCAAGGGCTCTACTACACTGTTAGATATCTCTGTCAAATGCCGTTTATAAAAGATGCTTTATAAAATCATTGGCTGCGTGCTGGGGTACTTTCATGGCCTTTATGAAAGTTACCTTTTGCAACAGTTTCCTCGAAGAAATTGGAGAAACTAATGTGGGTGTAATATGCAACTACATCTACATTTATACTCCGCAAGCCACCCAACGGTGTGTGGTGCAGAAGCTCTTCCATTATAGGTTCAGTGTTCGACACTGACAATAATTTCATGTTATTTCTTCATCATTGTAACTATTTTTACTGTCGTATTTTGCTCACAGCATTTAGAGTTTTTATTTAAAATGTGTAGTTATTATCGTATTTTAGAAATAAGGTTGTACTCGGGTTGAATTATGATATCAGGCTCTCTGGTGATTGCCCTCAGACCGCATCTCGTGGTCGTGCGGTAGCGTTCTCGCTTCCCACGCCCGGGTTCCCGGGTTCGGTTTCCGCCGGGGTCAGGGATTTTCTCTGCCTCGTGATGGCTGGGTGTTGTGTGATGTCATTAGGTTAGTTAGGTTTAAGTAGCTCGAGGGGACTGATGACCATAGTTGTTAAGTCCCATAGTGCTCAGAGCCATTTGAACCATTTTTGATTGCCCTCAATTGTAATGGGGAGAGTACAAATCGTAAATTTAAGTGTGGGTTCAGAATCGGTTCCCAGATATGTCGGTGGCTGGAATACGTGTTAGGCAAAAGAACGGAGTGCGTGGTTTTCGACGAAAGGAGTCCATCAGGGGCAAGGGACTGTCATGTCTGCTGTTTGCTGATTGAGCTGTAGAGCGTGGGTAAATATCGTCGTTGAGTTACTGCAGGAGGCTACGGGATGACTTAGACGGAATTTCTATTCGAAGTGACGAATGGCAGTTTGCTGCGGGTGTAGAATAATGTAAGTTAATGAAGATCAGTGGGAAAAGTGATGGTGTAATGTTGAAATTCAGTTTCAGTGGTGAGCCACATTTACAGTCACGTCGGTTAAGTTCCTGGGCGTGGCGTTGCAAATCGATTTGAAATGCATAGAGGCAATGATTTTAAATTGATATACTGTGAATTCCACAATAAAGTGTACGTCGTTATCTCTGTGAAATGAAAGACACTATTATAAATACATGTTTACATGAAAATACATGTTATTAATAATTGCACAGTTACCTAATAGTTAATACAGTCGGTGCCATTATCGATTATAGCTTGGCACATCTGTGGCGTGTTTTCCACGAGATTTTCTGCTATTTCCTCGGTAACATTTACATTTACGATGGGATTTCCATCCGGAGGACATTCGAGGCAGTCCATCGTGGCACCCCGTTGTCTTGTTTCCACGCAGTACACAGACAGCTGCGATGTTTCGGATCATTATCCTCTGGAAGCTCCTAATTTGCCTCGTTCGAACCAAATAGCTTCTGAACGGAAATACTGCACATTTGTTCAGCGTTCAAATTGGCTGTAAGTAAGTGCAAATAGCCAAAACTGCAACCGACAAAACAAAACTCTCACACCGTTCATTTCTACTCTGTGAAAAAGCGCATTGACTGCTGATTGTAGACCGCTGCTAGCGATGTCGATGTGGACTTTGCATTTAACACTATGGCGTACACTTCCTTGTCGAACTCACTGTGTAATATAATTTATTCATTAATTGCATTCAAGAACATAACTGCATAAAATGTTACTAAGTACTCAGATGGAGCGGAATAAGGGTCGGGACGCCTAATACGCACTCTGACCTTAAATTAGTGGCTCCTGATATGCAGTCTAACATTGAAAAGGTAAAAATTCTCGAAGTGCAGACTGACGTCAAAGTAAATCGACAGCTCATACACACCATCTTATTACAAAGTTAAATGGGCACCTGTGACCGGCTGTGTAGACAGTGGAGAGTGACTCATTGAATCTGTTGCGCAACTCGGACACGAATCTGATGAAAATGCATCTAACAAATTGAGGCCGAAATCAGGTCATTAGCAAATGTAAGCCTGAATCTGGGTTCTAAACTGGGATAAGTGAAGCTAGTAAGTAGGCTGTTTAGTTTTTTATATTGGTAACGCCATGTAGCGCTCTGTATGAAAATCACTGGCTGTGCTGTGTGCAGTCTGTGGCTGATTGGCATTGTTGTAATATTCGCTATTTGCTATCTATGCCTATCAGTAGTTAGTGCCTTCAGTAGTTAGAATCTTTTATTCAGCTGGCAGTATTGGGGCTCGCTGTTTTGCAGTAGTTCGAGTAACGAAGATTTTTGTGAGGTAAGTGATTCATGAAAGGTATAGGTTATCGTTAGTCAGGGCCATTCTTTTGTAGAGATTATTGAAAGTCAGATTGCGTTGCGCTAAAAATATTGTGTGTCAGTTTAAGCACAGTCATGTATAATTTTTCTGAGGGGACGTTTCAAGCCTACTGAGCGCTGCCCCTCCAGTGGGACGGCCTACACTCTAACTGCTGCCGGCTCGGTCTCATCGTGTCGTCTGCTGAGATGGGGGTGCAAGTTGTCGAGTATTAGGCGCCCTGGTGTGAACTTTTAGCCTCGCGAGGGCTGCCCTGGACCACGGCGGCAGGCAGCTCTGCAGCAGGCGCTTCTCGGACGACGTCAGGAACCGCTGTCTTTCTCGAAGGTAGAAACAACAGTGTCCTTTCTTCAAGTTGTGAAATTTACCTTTCCGGTTCGGTTTATGGGGGCGAGCTGCCTCTCTCTCAAGTTAGGTGGGGTGCACTTTTTGTGACTTTGATAAATGTCTCATTGCTGTACTTTTGTTTACTGTACTCAACCTCCAGTATTTTTTCAGGGAGTGGGAATGTCCTCTCGAATCCTATTTCGCTTTCTCCAGCCAGTGGTGGGGTTGATTTCAAGTTCTAACACTTACTTTCCTCCCAATCACCAGTCATCTTGGTTACAACAGTTTTGCCTCTCTCTCTCTCTCTCTCTCCCTCTCTCTCTCTCTCTCTCTCTCTCTCTCTCTCTCTCTCTCTGTGGCTCACTACAAGACAGATTGTTGCCGTTAACGAATAGGAAGCCTGCATTTAAAGTGGAAAAAGTCCACGGATTCTGGTTCCTTTGCTAGACTAATCGATATTATTTTCATACTTATCCATTAAGGATATTTTACATTATGGTTTCAGGAAGTTACATCATTACTGCTAGCACAACGCTGGGTGCTGGCTCTATGACAAAAAGACGGGTCACCCTTTAATGTACCGCCATGACTATAGCTTATCTGTCGATATGGATGTAAATTTAGTTTTTTACTTACTGCGAGAGTATAGGCGGCTTTTTTCGGTTAGCGTCCATCTGTCTGCCTCCATTTTGATCTCCGGTTGTTGTATCACTACACACACTTCCACACAAACTATATTAATTTACACTCTGACAGCGAGACTTTTCCAGCATCCAGCATGCGCTTTACAACTGTTGCTTGCAACAAACATCTTGACAGAAAGATGTGCCATAGGCCTACTTTGCACAGATATGTAATTTGTTGTTCTTTTCGTCATACAGCCGGCACTCAGCAATATGCTAGCAATAATGATGTAACTTCTTGATATCATCTGAAGATGAACCTCAAAAGGTTCGAAAACCGGTTCACGGAATAAAACATAATTATTCAAAAAAGTGACTGGTTGCAATTCTGTATAACTTATTTACATGCAATATTATTTTGGTTCAAAAATGGTTCAAATGACTCTGAGCACTATGTGACTTAACATCTGAGGTCATCAGTCCCCTAGAACTTAGAACTACTTAACCCTAACTAGCCTAAGGACATCACACACATCCATGCCCGAGGCAGGATTCGAACCTCCAACCGTAGTGGTCTCGCGGTTCCAGACTGAAGCGCCTAGAACCGCTCGGCCACTCTGGTCGGCCTTTTGTGTTCGTAATTGTAATTTATCTAAGAACAATTTGTCAGATAAACATGACTGAGTCAGAAGTCCGCACAGAAAGTGCCAACAGTTTTGTAATATTTTTTGGTACGTGTTGCTCCTGGTTCAGTGTAAGGCAGGCCTTCTAGGACCCTAATGTGCTAAACGAATAGTAAAATAGCAAACATGAAATTTGCGGTATTCGCCACACTCACGGGAGGCTGTGCCGGGTATGAGTTATGGGGCAGAGCGGCCGATGATCACGTCGTAGGAGAGTGTCCGTTTTGTACTGCAGTACGGGAGAGGAAGCCGGCGAGTTGGGCAGACTGCGTGTGCTTTGTGAGGAGTGCGTGTTGTGTACATTTTGCCTGTGGGCTGCAAAGCGGATGGTGTCTCCGGCCGTCGAGTGAAGTGAGACGTCTGGTTGTAGCGAGATGTGAACACGTCGCTCTGTGTGTGAGTCAGTTCCGGCCATTTGCTTTCTCTCTCGCGCGCCGCTGCCGGCCATCGCGAGCTGTTCTCTGTTCTCAGCTGTTCTCCCCAAGGCGGCAGTGTACGGCATGTTGGGTCGCGCCCGAAGACTCTGCCACCGTGGTATCGGTCTCTATCCACACCCACGTTTCCATTTTTGATGGTTTCGCCGAAGCAGTGCAAATTACAGGAAAACAGCTTTTTCCACCAAAATGTTCAGTTTTGAGAGCTGTTTTCAAATGTGCTAATGTTTCCGCACGTTTCTGTTTGGAAGTCAGAAGTTGATCCGATTCCTCCATTTTGCAGCACCTCACGGGCGATGCAACGTTAACCTTTCTATCCGCCATCATCAGTTTGCTTAAAACGCAATGTACCCCAAAGAAAAAGTCAGACGCACCGTTTCCGGAAAAAGGTATCGGCACAGAAATACTAAAACACCATCTAGATATAGAGGCAGATGACAACACGAAAACTGTGGCACAAAGGTCTACTTGTTCCAAAGATATGCCGTGCAAAAAGTGGTGTTGTCTCACAGCTGCGCAGTACAAAGGTTTCCTGAGAAAAGAACAGCACACACACACACACACATACACACACACACAAACACACACACGCACACAGAGGAAGCATGAGCTGTGTTTACGCCGAGCTGTGTTTACACCGTAATCATGACTTGACACTCCGAGACACTCAACTCAAAAGCTCGGTCTCTAGCAGTTAATGAGTTGGTATCTTTCCACTCGCCGTGATAGCTCCCTCAGATACAAGCGCGAAATTAATTCACGATTGTTCACCACGCGTAACTGCTTCGTTTATCAGACCTTGGGAAAGTGACGTCACATTACGGCTTTTCACCGGGAAATTTAGAAGGATGCTTTCCTTTATGCAACCCGTTTTAACAGTCGCCCACCGCGACAGCAGTGGCAACGTTCGCTGACTTGTCGTATGTCAGTGAGTGACATACGGTACTGCATTCCTTACGTGGACCTCGTTAGTAAATAATGATTGTCGTTCGAATTAGAAAGTATCACACAAAACCTAGCATGACGTAAGGAAAAGAACATTTTTCAGTTTTTCCCTACCTATGTTCCTGTAACATGCACTTTCATTAATGGATGCCTATCTGTTATGAATTATCCATTCCACGGGTATCTGAGCAGAATTGAAACGCGTGTCCACTTTGAGAAATTGTGAATTACCTCATTCTTTTGTTCGCCTCCTTGCGTCTTTTTCATCATGACTTTTTACCTGTACGATAAAATTTACTATTTCCACAGGGAGACTCTAAGTACGAACTGATAGCTCCCGTGTACTTCCAAAACATTGTTGTAGAGCTAAATGTAATCATACATGGTGACTGACAATCACTGAACTACATTGAAAGTAAACGTAAACTAGTTACACTTTATTTAACATGTAAATGTCACTACAGATATTATGATTTAGGTTATGACACTTTCGATATGCCTGCAATCATTGACGAGGATGTGCCGAAATTCTGCATGACGCTCTGAAGTGTCGGCATATCGATCCTGTTGATGACCTCCTGAACGGCTGTTTTGAGCTGAGCGATGTTTCTGAGGTTATTGGTGTACGTACACCTTGTGTTCAAGATACCCAACAAAAATGAGTCGCATAGTGTTTAGATCTAAAGAGCATGGCGGCCAATGGAGGAGCATGCCAGTCACCACGTACCCCAGAGCCAGAATGCGCTCCCCAAAGTTCTCCTCCAGGACATCAAACACTCTCCTGGTTCGATGGAGTCGTCCTCCGTCCGGCACGAACCACATCTTGCCCAAAACATGGTCACTTTGCATAATGGGGATGAAATCATCTTCCAAAACCTTCACGTACCGTTCGGTAGTCACCGTGCCATCAAAGAATATCGCACCGATTATTCCGTGACTGGACACTGCACACCACACAGTCACCTGTTGAGGCCGAAGAGATTTCTCGATCCCGAAATGCGGATTCTCAGTGACCCAGATGTGACAGTTTTACACATTGACGAACGCATCCAAGTGGTCTTCGTCGCTAAAGCAAGCCGTGCATGTGTGGACGAGTTCCCTCATGCCCAGCAGCCAACGATGCAGATTGAACGTCCTAACGCAGACTGTTGACAAGTTAAATATTTGTCACCCCTGTCTCTTAATTTCGACTGCCATCCAAGACTCTATGTATTTCACTTGCAACAACTCAAATAGTCCTTCTTTCACAACTGAAACATAGCTTCTTCCCACAACAACTAACACGTGGCTGCCATGTCTCTTCTCACCTAAATGAGAGGAATAACAGCAGAGACATTAATCTAGGTCCTACATGTAGACATGAAAGGAGGTTGTATACATGGAAGAACCCTGGAAATACTAAAAGGTATCAGATAGATTATATAATGGTAAGACAGAGATTTAGGAACCAAGTTTTAAATTGTAAGACATTTCCAGGGGCAGATCTGGACTCTGACCACAATCTATTGGTTATGAACTGTAGATTAAAACTGAAGATTAAAACTGTAGATTAAAACTGAAGAAACTGCAAAAAGGTGGGAATTTAAGGAGATTGGACCTGGATAAACTGAAAGAACCAGAGGTTGTGCACAGTTTCAGGGAGAGCATAAGGGAACAATTGACAGAAATGGGGGAAAGAAATACAGTAGAAGAAGAATGGGTAGCTTTGAGGGATGAAGTTTTGAAGGCAGCAGAGGATCAAGTACGTAAAAAGATGAGGGCTAGTATAAATCCTTGGGTAACAGAAAAAATATTGAATTTAATTGATGAAAGGAGAAAATATAAAAATGCAGTAAATGAAGCAGGGAAAAGGGAATACAAACGTCTCAAAAATGAGATCGACAGGAAGTGCAAAATGGCTAAGCAGCGATGGCTAGAGGACAAATGTAAGGATGTAAAAGCTTATCTCACTAGGGGTAAGATAGATACAGCCTACAGGAAAGTTAAAGAGACCTTTGGAGAAAAGAAAATGGTTCACATGGCTCTGAGCACTGTGGGACTCAACTACTGTGGTCATCAGTCCCCTAGAACTTAGAACTACTTAAACCTAACTAACCTAAGGACATCACACACATCCATGCCCGAGACAGGATTCGAAACTGCGACCGTAGCAGTCGCATTGGAGTAAAGAGAACCACTGGTATGAATATCAAGAGCTCAGATGGAAACCCAGTTCTAAGCAAAGAAGGGAAAGCAGAAAGGTGGAAGGAGTATATAGAGGGTCTATACAAGGGCGATGTACTTGAGGATAATATTATGGAAGTGGAAGAGGATGTAGATGAAGATGAAATGGTAGATACGATACTGCGTGAAGAGTTTGACAGAGCACTGAAAGACCTTAGTCGAAACAAGGCACACGGAGTAGACAACATTCCATTGGAACTACTGACGGCCTTGGGAGAGCCAGTTCTGACAAAACTGTACCATCTGGTGAGCAAGATGTATGAAACAGGCGAAATACTCTCCAACTTCAAGAAGAATAATGTCAGAAAGTCATTTCTGAAAGTATTTGTATGGAGTGTAGCCATTTATGGAAGTGAAACATGGACGGTAAATAGTTTGGACAAGGAGAGAATAGAAGCTTTCGAAATGTGGTGCTACAGAAGAATGCTGAAGATTAGATGGGTAGATCACATAACTAATGAGGAAGTATTGAATAGGATTGGGGAGAAGTTTGTAGCACAACTTGACCAGAAGAAGGGATCGGTTGGTAGGACATGTTCTGAGGCATCAGGGGATCACCAATTTAGTATTGGACGGCAGCGTGGAGGGTAAAAATCGTAGAGGGAGACCAAGAGATGAATACACTAAGCAGATTCAGAAGGATGTAGGTTACAGTAGGTACTGGGAGATGAAGCAGCTTGCACAGGATAGGGTAGCATGGAGAGCTGCAGCAAACCAGTCTCAGGACTGAAGACAACAACAATACAACAACAACATGTAGACCAAAGAGTTTAATCATTTAGGGAGTGTTTAAAAGACCCTCTATAAACTGGTATGGAAATTTCATAATTATGCAGAGGACTTTATAACTTTGGCGTATTGACTATTTTTTAATTTAACCACATAAATATTAAATTTGAGTCCATCAAAATGGCAGTTGACAAACCTTACGAAGTGATCGATAGCCACCCACCTGTACCGCAAATTTCATATTGTGCATTACGTTTGATTACGTCACAAACTTCGTCGTCATCAGTTTCCTGCAACTTACTGTGAAGTGCGTGGCGGTTGGCACTTCATCTGTACCACATATTACAGTTTGCTTCCGTTAGGTTGGCGTGTGGACCGCGGGGAGAATTACTGCGTTAATGGCGTCGTGTGTGCGTACCGAGATGACAGCCAATCCTGCTCTGTGTTCGTTGGTCGCCACGGGAGCGATGGGAACAGGCCTCAAGCGTAGCACTAGGTTCCACATTAAAACTGTGCTGTGCGCAGCTTTGTAGGTTGGGACAGTCGGCGTCTGTGTGCGAGCGTCTGCCAGCCAGCACCCGCCCTGGCCGGCACCACAGCAGACCTATCACCGTTCGTGCTGCCCTTCTCTGTATACCCTGTAAGTCCTACACGGCACTGGCCCCACACGCTTCAGCGTCGCACCAGTGTCTTGTATGCTGTCTCCGTAGTAGATCGATTGCGTTTCCTCTCCCAACGAACCAAAGTCTGCCACTCGCCTTACCTGCGGCTCAGACCCCACGGTCGTTCCAGCTCAGTTCCCTGCAACTGTGTTCGCTAAGGACAGTTTGATCCATTCGGTTTAATGACAAAGTCCCACTTCCAACTAGCGGAACGACTCAGCGATAACCATACATCCTTTCTGGCTACCAGTCCCGTCCGCTCAGACTTTTTTTTTAAGTCGTCAGACGTTCTGCTGGTCTAACGCCGTCCTCCTTGTGTTTCTGTCTTGTGCTATCGTTTCGTGTCTCACTGACTTCTACTGCCAACGTGCTCTATTACTGTTCTGCATATTCCAGGGCTTCACTGCCCTTACCACATTTTCCCCCTCTACTGCTGCTTCCAGCTGCAGACCAACTGATGCTGAATTCCGCACCACGTGACACGCTAAGCTGTCTCCGATAAACTTATTTGCCTTTACTTGTGGTAGTCCTTCATTTCATGCTCTATCTTAATTAGAAAGTTTTTCATTTCCTACTGTACCTGTTATAATAATTCCAATCCCAAAGAAAGCAGGTGTTGACAGATGTGAAAATTACCGAACTATCAGTTTAATAAGTCACAGCTGCAAAATACTAACCTGACTCCTTTACAGACGAATGGAAAAACTGGTAGAAGCCGACCTCGGGGTAGATCAGCTTTGATTCCGTAGAAATACTGGAACACGTAAGGCAATACTGACCTTACGACTTATCTCAGAAGAAAGATTAAGGAAAGGCAAACCTACGTTTTTAGCATTTCTAGACTTAGATAAAGCTTTTGATAATGTTGACTGGAATACTCTCTTTCAAATTCTGAAGGTGGCAGGGGTAAAATACAGGAAGCGAAAGGCAATTTACAATTTGTACAGAAACCAGATGGCAGTTACAAGAGTCGAGGGGTATGGAAGGGAAGCAGTGGTTGGAAAGGGAGTGAGACAGGCTTGTTGCCTCTCCCAGATGTTATTCAATCTGTATATTGAGCAAGCAGTAAAGGAAACAAAAGAAAAATTTGGAGTAGGTATTAAAATCCACGGAGAAGAAATAAAAACTTTGAGGTTCGCCGATGACATCGTAATTCTGTCAGAGACAGCAAAGGACTTGGAAGAGCAGTTGAACGGAATGGACAGTGTCTTGAAAGGAGGATATAAGATGAACATCAACAAAAGCAAAACGAGGATAATGGAATGTAGTCCAATTAAATCGGGTGATGCTGAGGGAATTAGATTAGGAAATGAGACGCTTAAAGTAGTAAATTAGTTTTGCTATTTGGGGAGCAAAATAACTGATGATGGTCGAAGTAGAGAGGATATAAAATGTAGACTGGCAATGGCAAGGAAAGCGTTTCTGAAGAAGAGAAATTTGTTAACATCGAATATAGATTTAAATGTCAGGAAGACATTTCTGAAAGTATTTGTATGGAGTGTAGCCATGTATGGAAGTGAAACGTGGACGTTAAATAGTTTGGACAAGAAGAGAGTAGAAACTTTCGAAATGTGGTGCTACAGAAGAATGCTGAAGATTAGATGGGTAAATCACATAACTAATGAAGAGGTATTGAATAGGATTGGGGAGAAGAGAAGTTTGTGGCACAACTTGACTAGAAGAAGGAATCGGTTGAGAGGACATGTCCTGAAGCATCAAGGGATCACAAATTTAGCATTGGAGGGCAGTGTGGAGGGTAAAAATCGTAGAGGGAGACCAAGAGATGAATACACTACGCAGATTCAGAAGGATGTAGGTTGCAGTAGGTACTGGGAGATGAAGGAGGTTGCACAGGATACAGCAGCATGGAGAGCTGCATCAAACCAGTCTCAGGACTGGAGGCCACAACAACAACAACTGTACCTGTTCACTTAATATGCAGAGTGGTATCGTTTAGTGCCCTTTCCGTCCGCTTAATTTATAATCTTCTTCATTTCGTATGTTGTCTGCCCTCTTCCTTTACAAAATTCTTTATTTCGTGTTTTACATCTCCTCTCAATTCTTAAGTTCTTCCGTTCGTAATCTGTCCAGTTATTTATAAAATTCTTCGTCACTGCCACATCTCCAATCGTCTGCAGCTAATGGGCGAGGTGGCTGGGGCAGTGGTGAGCACACTGGACTCGCATTCGACCATCAACATTTAGGTTTTCCGTGACTTCCCTAAATCACTCCGGGAAAATGGCGGGATATTTCCTTTGAAAAGAGAACGGCCGATTTCTTTCTTCATCCTTTCGGAACCAGAGCTCTTGTCCACCCCGTCTCTAATGACCACGCTGCCGATGGGACGTTAAATCTTTACCTCCCTTCCTTCCTTCTCTGCACTCCCGGCGCTCCACGTCTCCTTTTCTTAAATTACTGTGTTCCAGATACTAACAGCGGGCTATTGTTTATCGAAGACAGCGTTCATTCACGTTTGCGTGCTGCTTCCTTCCGCCACGCTGCATAGTCTTCTGCCACTACTGGTCGCCCCAGTCATCGCTCTCCTCGCTAGCACTCGTCAGCGGCACCGTGTCTGCTTCTCTTAACGAACGAAAAGCACCGTCTGGGTAGCTGCTGTTTCTATTAGTGATGATCTGTGTCGATCTGAGTGGCAGGTAAGGTTCACATTGTAGGTGGGGAAAGGAAGGACGAGGCGCGACAGTAAAAAAGTGACACAAGTGTAACACTATAAATAACACCGACGTACCGCCGTGCTCGAGCACTTTCCTAGCGAATCCGTACGGAGTAACAGGTACGTTTTTGTTCTTTTTCTGAAATATTTCGCCGGCCGCGGTGGTCTCGCGGTTCTAGGCGCGCAGTCTGGAACCGTGCGACTGCTACGGTCGCAGGTTCGAATCCTGCCTCGGGCATGGATATGTGTGATGTCCTTAGGTTAGTTAGGTTTAAGTAGTTCTAAGTTCTAGGGGACTGATGACCACAGCAGTTGAGTCCCATAGTACTCAGAGACATTTGAACCATTTTTTTGAAATATTTCCACATAGCCAAGAAGTGAAAGGTTAGAAAAGTTTAATCCGTTTGCGTAAGGAAGATAATTACGGATGCAGCACGCACCGTCATTTTCTGTGTAAGAAGAGCATACAACTGGTCACTTCAGGCAATATGGCGGCACTTTTGTTTCCCATCACTTTTGGTAATTATATGTGTGTTCCAACATAAAATCCTTTATTTGTATTCACATTAAAGCAAAGTTTCAAAATTTCTTTTAGCATCGAACTGGAACCGCAAACTTGGAAAGTTTCCAGATTTTCTAACAATTAGAAGGTAACATTCGTTAAATACCATTCATTGATGTCATCAAACAGCGATGGAGAGACGCTGCCGCTCTTTACGTACAGGCTGTCCATACTTAATGTCTCAGTAGCAAGACCCTGCAGAAAGAGGACCACTGCTCAGAATGACGTCACATTTGAATGGCGTATCAGCGATGCAGGAGGTAACGTCGCGGACAAAAAAATTAACGAAAATTTTAGCAGTGGATAGCTCTGTAAACGTCTTAACGTAAATGGGTTCATGTGAATGATCTCACAGTTTTGACTAATTACATTGAATAGGTACTTTGTCCACCTTACACATATGTTTTCTAAATCATTTTGTAATTTTGTTTTGATATTGTGATAGTTTTACTAAACGGTAAATTACAGCGTCATCTGGAAACAATCTAAGAGGGCTGCTCACAGTGTTTCCTAAATCCTTTATGTGAATTAGGAACAGCAGAGAGATTCTAACGGTTCCTTGGGAGACGCCAGGTATCATTTCTGTTTTACTCGATGGCTTTCCGTCAGTTGGTGCGAACTGTGACATTCCCGACAGGAAATCACGAATCGTACAGCTGAGACGATACTCCATGGGCGCCGGCCGGAGTGGCCGAGCGGTTCTAGTCGTTACAGTCTGGAACCGCCGCGATCGCTGCGGTCGCAGGTTCGAATCCTGCCTCGGGCATGGATGTGTGTGATGTCCTTAGGTTAGTTAGGTTTAAGTAGTTCTAAGTTTTAGGGGACTGATGACCTCAGATATTAAGTCCCATAGTGCTCAGAGCCATTTGAACCATTTTGAACTCCATGGGCACACAGTTTCATGTGAGATCGCTCTTGAGTGAACGGTGGCAAAAGCCGTGTGCAAATCTAGAAACATGGAATCAATTTGACATCCGTTGCCGGTAGCACACTTAACGTCGTGAGTATAAAGAGCTAGTTATGTTTCAAAAGAACGATATATCCGTGCAGACTATGTGTCAACTGACCGTTACCTTGGAGGAAATTCATAAAGCTCGAACACAGTACCTGTTGCAGAATACTACTGCAAATCGACCTCAGTGATACGGGTCTGTAATTCAGCGGATTACTCCCATTTCTTTTCTTGGGTATTGGTGTGACCCACACATTTCTGTCTTGAGCTATGGATCTTAGTCGAGCGAAAGGTTGTATATGCATAGTAAGTATGGGGCTATTGTATCAGCATATTCTGAAATTAACCGAATTGGTATACAATCTGGGTAGGAAGACTTGCATGTATTAATTGAATGAAGATGAACGCTACAACGTTGATATCTGCACTCTAACACAGAAAAAGACTACCACGAAGGAGTTACCCGAATTGAACGTAAGTCGGTAGATGTGCTATACATGTACAGACAAACAAATGGTTACAGTGCAAAAAAATTGGATGATATGTACGTACTGCAGGGGATCTTAGTGACTGGAACACAGTTGCCTCAGCGATTAGTCCCACTTGGAGCTGAGGTCCAATGGCCTGTGAAGACGTGTCTGGGGACGTCCCAGACAGCGGTGGGATACCAACGCCACTGTTGCCCACCATGAGGCCTTACAGAGCAGCGGTACATCGACAAGGCGAGAGCTTCTACTACTTGTCACCGTGCGTGCTGAGCTCTACCTTGGCCAGCATGGTCCCCGGATCCATCCCGAGTTGAGAATGTTCGCAGCATTATGGGCAGGACCGTGCTACCAACTCGTGATTTTGGTAAGCTAACAGGCCAACTGGACAGAAATTGGGACGATATGTCTCAGAAGGACATCTATTAACTTTGGCAATCAATGGCAAGCCAAATAACTTATTGCATAAGGGCCAAGGGCGGATCAACTCGTTATTGCCTTGCTGAAGTTGTGAAGCTGTTTTCTTGAATAAATCATTCAATTTTTCTGAAATTATAATAGTTTGTTTGTGTGTAGATGTGCATCACATCAACCTGTTCCCGCCCCATTCGGATAATTCCTTCGTTGCGCATCCCTTTTTTTTTTCGATGTGTACTTGTGAATTACAAATGTTGGCAGCTGTTAGCACCTGGAATTCTGGAGTATCTACTTCCTAACTGTAGGGATACAGGTCAGATATCTTAAGGAAAATTACGTTTCTGAGACGTACACAGTAGTAAGCATCCTTGGCAACACTCTGGTCTCCCACAAAATTGGTAGTACACTCCTAGAGAACCGCTTCCTCTCGAGCTACAGGCAGGAGACTAGCAGATAAGGGGGTAAACAAGAAACTGGTGTGTCCCTCGACGTTTGCGCAGGGCAAGCGCACCCTCTGGTGGCTTCCACGTACACTGACACATGTGGGATGTCAAAGAGAGACGTGTTAACTTGCTGAAACGGCTTACCACGACTTTTACAAAAGACACATCTACTGAAGAGGCTGTCGGTGTTTTGTAAACGGTACATGGATGAGAAAACGGGAATACGTCCACGTTTCAGAATGTAGCTGTAGATGCAGAAGCCAGAGAGCACCAGGTTGAGGTGCTGTTTCGACCTGGCGGGCAGGTCGCTACAGGGAGGCAGTGGTCGACCTTGCAGACAGAACGGCGACGTCCCCCAGTGTTGTTCTTACCGCCGTGTATGTCGCGCGTGGCTACAGAGGCGGCAGTCCAGATTTACACCGGCACTCACGAGACAGTGAACGGGACAAATCTCCGTTACACAAGAGCCCGGAGTTCTCAATGGAATTTACCGCTGGCAGTGGTTTCTCAATGAGAGGAGGAGGTGGAGGCGCGTCTGCGATGCGCGCCGAGGCGACAGCTGAGCGAGGCGCTGCCTCCCTCCATTCACGCTGCTCGCATCGGTTCCGCTGCACCGTTCCCGCCACTGCGTCTGGTAACACTGCAGTCTATTGTAAGGGACACTTTATTCAGTCAACAAACACGCGACCGGTGACCGGTTCGTACTGGTCGGCATAAACGACGAGGTCGACAAATCGACCCCTATTAAATTAACACAAGTTCTTATTTAAATCTTTCAAGATAGGTAGGTACTGTATTGTTTATGTTGTGTTACGTGTACTAAGAATAATTAACATTTTTGTAGGAAATAGCATTGTTGTAGTAATGTAAAGTCTCAAGTTCGTACAAGATGAAAAACTCGGCAAGATTTTCAACCATTTTTGAATCTGTGTTGTAGTTTTTACGAGAAAAAGATTCGAATTTAAAAGAAAATCTGAACAATTGTAAAACAGATATTTATTACTTGACTAATATCTTTGGAATGTTCAACAAAGTTAATTTCCAACTGCAGGGTGACGATCTTAATTTGATTAAAACAAAATCAAAAATATCGGCCTTGATGGGTGAACTAATCCTTTATAAACAAAATTTAGGCAGAAAAAAATATTCTCAGTTTCCTCATTTGTCAAAATTACAAAAATGCTTATGACATTTTATTATATGTCACTCACGTGGACGCATTACACAAGGATTTTACGGAGAGGTTTGAGGATATTTTAAATTTACAAATTCCTCAATGAATAATAAATCCGTAAACTACCACAGCCATAGAAGAAGCTAATGTGATAATGCAAGATGAGTTGATTACCATCAGCAGGGATGAAGAGCTTCAGAAGAAGTTCAAGCAAGGCTATCAGAAGATCTGGTTGCAACGCAAAATTGAAACACAGTATCCTACATTGTGGAACATTGCTGAAAAATACCTTATCGCTTTTCCATCATCATACCTAGTTGAAAAAAGCTTCAGTGTGGCAACAAACACTTTGACGAAACAAAGAAACCGTTTGAAAATCAACGAACGTGGAGATTTAAGGCTGCAGCTCACCAATATTGAGCCGGATGTAGCTAGACTGATAGATAGTCACCAGGTTCATCCATCACACTGAATGTTTTATTTTCTCTTTGCGAATTAATACTTTTTTAAATATAATTTGCTACCTACTTAGAGATTCTTTAAGTACTTAATTTGTAATAATCATTATAAATTAAACTTGACATTTACTGAATTGTATGTCTTTTTATTCTGTTAAATGTTGATGAGAAAATAAAGTCAGCTTTACTCACTTAACCAAGTGAAAAGTTTTCCAATTGGTACCTTAGTACCTAGGTATTTTGTATCAGTAGGAAAACACTAAAGATAGGCCCCCTTATCCATAATAGTCTGCTAACTTAAAGCATTGGTAAGGTAATTCTCACTCTTTCTTCTTCTATTGACCTAAGTCAGAATCAAAAATAACACTCTGTAGCAGCTGTTTTAAGTTAGCGGGCCATTATGAATAAGGTGGTTGATCTTAAAAGTAGGTAATTTGGTCATGGGGGTCTGAGGTAACAGTTCATTTTGGAAAAGGGGACACTCGTCCAAAATAGTTTGGGGATCCCTGGTGTAGACAGCTGAAACCGGCTTGACAAAAGCACGTGGAGGGCCAGTTTCACACTCCGCTCCACAGATGGCGTTGTCTCTGGGCTTCCGCCGGCCGCTAACGTGACCACGTGACCAGCAAAACCCACCCGTTGGGCAGCACAACGGCTGCTCGTTTCTCATGGCCGCTTCTCGTGTCCAGTGAAAAATTAGAGTCTACCACAAAATTAACAAACACTGAATCACATGTGCCGCTGAAGAGCCAGTTGTCCCATTTGAAGTAGAAAAGATGGACGATTACGCGTGTGAAAGTTCATAAGTCTCTCTAAGTTGAATGTTATGAATAAATCCTGACCTGTAAAAGTGAGTACCTAGGCGATGCATTATGCGATTGCAACAAACGATGTGTCTACGGATACGTCTTGTAGAACTGTAACGGACTGTTACAGTACATTTACAGAAATTATTCACATATTAAAGGAGAATCCGCAAAATCTATGTAGTACAATAAAAAAAGCTTTTCTTACTAAATAAACAGAGAAACATTAAAAGCAACGGCAGTACTGTAATCTTTACATATATAGGAAATGATTTAAGGTATAATTTAAATTGCTTGTTAATATGTTCACCCACAAATCCACAAATGGAGGAAAACCGTAGAAATTATTATTTATAAATAAACTGTGGCACATAAAAGAAAACTGGTAACAGCGTTATATTTCTCGGAAAATTTCAATGTGTGTAAAAGGTTAAAGTTAAGAATTTCCACAACTTTCATGTTCAGTAGTTTAAACGAGTTCATTGGTTCTTGACAGAGGTTTCGTGAGTGAACAGTGGCGTTTTGGTGGGAGGGTCTATGCTCGGACAGTGTTAGAGGCGGTCAGGCTGTGTTAGTCTCTGTTTCGAGAGAGTTTTATCTCATGAGCGGTGAAATAGCTGATAGCGTGTATGATTTATTCAAAAGTTCCTACTTTCTGGCATCGAATTTTTTCGGCATTTTATGGACTTGTTTTTTTTTTTTTCAGGTTGCGTGTGATACAAGCCGTACTTAAGTTTCACTGTGCAGCCATTGTTGAATTGATAGTTTGAGGTATTGTGTAACTTCAACGGTACTCTAACGATAATTCACGCAAATAATCGTGGTTCATTCAGTCGTCCTCAAGATCTTAAGAAACTCGGTCAGCTTCTGAAATTAATTAATTGTGTACTGTGACTTTCAATTTGTCTACGTTCTTATTGGAAATAAACTCGAATTTGTGAAACTTTAAAAAATGGTTCAAATGGCTCCGAGCACTATGGGACTTCTGAGATCATCAGTCCCCTAGAACGTAGAACTGCTTAAACCTAACTAATCTAAGGACATCACAAACATCCATGCGACCGTAGCGTCCCACGGTTCCAGACTATAGCGCCTAGAACCGCTCGGCTACTCCGGCCGGCGAAACTTTAAAAATTACGTGACTCTGTACATAATTTTTGCATAGGAAATATTACTCCATTTTGCGAAGCACTGGGTAGACTGCGACGAATGTGAGTTGGCGCCCCATAGACGAAACGTGGCCAAACTTCCAGAAGCCATTTTCGTTCTTTGTCTTCTATTCATACTTTGCACTTTAAGAAAACCAATGACAGTGGACATACATGAAAACTTGCGTTGTGAACTAGACCTCAAAATATCACGTTTTTTGAAGAGATCTCGGCAGGACGTTCTAGAATTAACAACAGGCATAACTATCTTCACACTCTTCTTTATTCTAGAATTAGTATCCCTGCACGTGAGTTCCTCCAAAAATTGATTCCATAGCTCATTAGTGAATCTAAATTCGAGGTATGTTCAAAATCTCCGGAACTTTGTCCACAAAATTTTTCTACTTGTACCTTTTGATTATTGTTCATGGCTCCCTCGAAACCCTCTCCTCCACAACAGATACTCCGCTCCTAACTCCGTTTCCACTCCCGGAGGCAGTCCTGCTACGCCTCTTGCTGGATCGCACGAAGCGCCATCTGCAAATTTTCTTGTATCTGTTCTATCGTTGCAAATCTTCGTCCTTTCAGAAGGATTTTCAACCATGGAAATAAAAAAGTGCACAGGAGCCTGGTCTGGAGAGTCGGAGGATGGGGCAGCATAGTGATTTCGTTTTTTGTGCAGCAGTCACGCACCAACAGGGATGAATGTGCTGGTATGTTATCATGATGCAAGAGCCACAAATTGTCTCGCCACATTTCAGGCCGTTTCCTTCTGACGTTTTCTCGCAGGCGTCGCAACACGTCCCGATAGTAGCATCGATCAACGGTTTGTCCCTGTGGCACGAATTCACGGTGAACCAATCCTTCAAAGAAAACTATGGGCATGGCTTTGACATTTGACGTAGCCTGACGAGCTTTTTTTTTTTTTGGTCTTGGAGAACTTTTCCCGACACTTTGTGACCACTGAACCTTGGTCTCAAATCGTAACCGTAGACCCACGTCTCATCACTACTTATGATTCTCTTAAGGAACATCTCGTTCTCATTTGCGCGGTTCAACACCTCTTCCAACACTGCGAGACGAAAGTCTTCGTGGTCTTGACTCATGAGGTGGGGGGCGAACTTGGCTGAGCCACGATGCATTCGAAGACGCTGCCTCAGAATTTGATGACATGTCGACCTGAAACGTTACATTCTTGTGCATTCTCTGGGACAGTCAGTCTCCCATCGGCACGCACAGTTTCGCCGGCGTTCCTCGCATGACTGTCGCCGGTGCACCTGGAAGGGCGTCCTGGACGAGGCTCACCTTCAACTTCTGTTCGGTCTTTTTTAAGCCGTGTGAACCATTCGTTCATCGGTTACCTTAAGCACTCATCATCGTAGCCTTCCTGCATCATTTGGTGTTTCTCTTTACAAGTTACCTTTGAGTTTCTCGTAAAATTTGGTGCAAACGCGTTGCTCCTCTAACTCTGCCACCTCGAAGTTCTCGAACTGAGCGACACAACATTCTACCTAATACACCATAGAACAATAACTAACAGACATACAGCAATGGAACTTCCCCGTCAGTTATACATTAAACACTGGCGTGTACAGGAGTGCCAACCGCTTTTCGGCCCGTAATTACGAATGCTCCAGAATTTTTCGATCAGACCTTGTTTGTACGAGAAAAAAACTAGTTGCTTTTTCCATCTTTACAGCAGCAATCATGCGTACTATAAATATAGCAGAACTAAAGCACCCCATTAATCCCCGGGTATGCGTTTTCAAGTTAAGGTTGCGATCCATCTGTAGTACCAAAACCGTAACACTATCTACTTTATTGTCTAAGAATATTAATTTTATGGTCCCTAGAGTCCTATTAGAAGTACTTCAACAATAATCCATTTGCCTTGAAGCACGTTATGACCTTTTCATTTATTTCATTAGCTGTCTTTCCAGAAGAAGGACTGGCACTACATTTTGTTCCTGTACTTGCATCATTTGCGAAAAGAACACAATTTATATCTTCCGACAATTGTCCTAAAAGATACACCGAAGAGCCAAAGAAACTGGTGCACCTGCCTAATATCGTGTAGGTCCCCAGTGAGCACGCAGAAGTGCCGCAACACGACGTGGCGTGGACTCGACTAATGTCTGAAGTAGTGCTGGAGGGAACTGACACCGTGAATTGTGCAGGGCTGTCAGTAAATCAGTAAGAGTACGAGCGGGTGGAGATCTATTCTGAACAGCACGTTGAAAGGCATCCCAGGTGTTCTTAATAAAGTTCATGGTGGCCAGCGGAAGTTTTTCAACTCAGAAGAGTGTTCCCGGAGCCACTCTGTAGCAATTCTGGACGCGTCGGATGTCGTATTCTCCTGCTGGGATTGCCCAAGTCCGTCGGAATGGACAATGCACATGAATGGATGAAAGCGATCGGACAAGACGCTTAAGTACGCATCACGCCAGAGTCGTATCTAGACGTATCAGGGACGCCATATCGGTCCAACTGCAGACGCCCAACACCATTACAGAGCCCCCAACAGCTTGAACAGTCGCCTGCTGACACGCAGGGTCCGTGAATTGATGAGGTTGTCTCCATACCTGAACACGTCCATCGGCTCGATACAATTTGATGTGAGACTCGTCTGACAAGGCAACATGTTTCCACTTATCAACAGTCCAATGTCGGTGTTGACGGGCCCAGGCGAGGCGCCATCAAGGGCACACAGGTGGGCCTTCAGATCCAAAA
Organism: Schistocerca gregaria; assembly: GCF_023897955.1. Classification (NCBI taxonomy): domain Eukaryota; kingdom Metazoa; phylum Arthropoda; class Insecta; order Orthoptera; family Acrididae; genus Schistocerca; species Schistocerca gregaria. The sequence continues at coordinate 244,531,046 of NC_064928.1, read as the reverse complement.
GCCCACATCGATGATGTTCCGTTGAATCGTTCGCACGCTGACACTCGCTGATGGCTCAGCATTGAAAGTCGCAGCAATTTGCGGAATGGCTGCACTTCTGTCAGCTGAACGATTCTCTTCAGTCGTCGTTGGTCCCGTTCTTGCAGAATCTTTTTCCGCTCCACAGTGTTGTCGGAGATCTGATGTTTTACCGGATTGCCGATATTCACGGACTGGTCGTATGGGGAATTCCCCGCTTCATCGCTGCCTTGAAGATGCTGTGTCCCAACGGTCGTGCGCTGACTATAAGAGCACGTTCAAACTCACTAAAATCTTGATAACCTGCCATCGTTGCAGCAGTAACCGACATAACGACACTTGTCTTATATAGGCGTTGCCGGCCGCAGCACCTCTTCTGCCTGTTTACGTATCTCTGTATTTGAATACGCATGGCTATATCAGCTTCTTTGGCGCTTCATTGTATATCCAACAGAGGATCCAAATTACAGTGCAATAAAAAATGGGGGTTCCCATTTGAAATTTTAAAGTTTCCTCCCGTCCCACCCCCAGGGGGCTGGGGTGGCGGGCTAATCTTAGCACCAGCAGATGTCCCCCTCGAAAATAACCAACTTTGGATTCTACACATTTTTTCGTGTGAAGCTTATTTTTCGAGTTATTCTGGTTTGTCAACTTAAAATTTACACCCTGTATATTACAGGAAGAAGAAATTGGTACACTTGGAAAGATGACATCGATTTTGATCCGATAACGGCATATGCCACCTGCGAGATATTGGATATAGTGATAATGGCTTCAACGTCGTTCGCCAACAGATGGCGTAGCGGCATAGCTACCAGAGCGCGATCTGTGTCTACCCTTCAACAGCGAATGCTCACAGCCAAAAGACTCAGTGTCGTGTAAAAGTGTGAGGCAAGCAGACAACACTGCCACTGATGCAAACTACGAGTTAAATAAAAAATTATCACATTTTCATAGAGTTCTCTCCTTAAACATTGCTTCCTGTAGCAGACTGACTGAGTTCTAAAGGGCCTTCCAAGTAGCAGGATGGTCCGTTCGGAGAACAGCCACTCAAGTTGGAAGTGCTGCATCAGTTGAGCAACGGTGATGGTATCAGTGGCAGCGTGAACTTTCTCACATCTGTATACGAGGTTTTGGATGTCCACGTAGCACATACGCCTGCCAGGATCGCCGTACTCTAAGGGGAGCAGTGGCAGATCGTACTGCTCCCACAGCAGAGGTAAGGGGGCTTGTGAGCCCAGACGCGTCAACACGAACTGCCGGGTACCAGTTATTAGCAGCAGGACTACGGGCACGCACACGTCTAGCCTGTCTTCCACCCACGCCTCAGCATCGACTGGTGCCGTCAGTGGAGAACTTGGAACACGAAGTGGCGAGCCGTGGTCTTCAGCGATGAAAGCAGATTCTGCCTGCACGCAAGTGATTGTCGTCTGTGTGTACGACGTAGCTATGATGAGCGCTGTCTCGTAGAGTGCATTCGTCCGAGACACACTGGCCACATCCCTTAGCTCATGACACGGGCTGCGGTGAGCTACAACTCTCGTTCACCTATGGTGCTTCTGGAGGGGACGCTAACCATCGATCGGTACGTGCAGAATGCTTTTGGGCTCGCTCGTTTGCCGTTATAGGAACAGGAAAGCAATGTGTTGTTCCAATAGGATAATGCTCGTCCACACACTGCTTATGAAATTGAACGTGCTGTGCGAAAAGCTCAGCAACTTGATTGCCCAGTACGACCTGCAGACTTGTCCTCAGCAGAGCACGTGTGGGATGCGATGGTAAGAGAAGTGTCTCGTGATCCTCGTCAGCTGACAAACCCTCACAGAGCTGCGTGGACAGTTGGACCAAGTGTGGCATAACGTATGCCATCTGTACCCTTACAGAGCTACGTACACAGTTGGACCAGGTGTGGCATAACGTATGCCGTCTGTACCCTTACAGAGCTACGTGGACAGTTGGACCAGGTGTGGCATAACGTATGCCGTCTGTACCCTTACAGAGCTACGTGGACAGTTGGACCAGGTGTGGCATAACGTATGCCATCTGTACCCTTACAGAGCTACGTGGACAGTTGGACCAGGTGTGGCATAACGTATGCCGTCTGTACCCTTACAGAGCTAAGTAGACAGTTGGACCAGGTGTGGCATAACGTATGCCGTCTGTACCCTTACAGAGCTACGTGGACAGTTGGACCAGGTGTGGCATAACGTATGCCATCTGTACCCTTACAGAGCTACGTACACAGTTGGACCAGGTGTGGCATAACGTATGCCGTCTGTACCCTTACAGAGCTACGTGGACAGTTGGACCAGGTGTGGCATAACGTATGCCGTCTGTACCCTTACAGAGCTACGTGGACAGTTGGACCAGGTGTGGCATAACGTATGCCATCTGTACCCTTACAGAGCTACGTGGACAGTTGGACCAGGTGTGGCATAACATATGCCATCTGTACCCTTACAGAGCTACGTGGACAGTTGGACCAGGTGTGGCATAACGTATGCCGTCTGTACGATCGACTGAGCGGCAGAGTCAGCGCCTCCATTGCAGCCCGTGGAGGCTACACCTGGTACTGACATGAGTGTTTCAGCATGGATCGACACCTGGTGCCTCAGAACCACTTGTCCTCTACAGTATATGTAAATGTAATCATTTGTTGTAACAATAAATCTTGGGTGAATTGGAAACCTCTAAAAAGATGTCCTTTTTCTGTAGTGTATATTTTATCGATTACATATCGTTAGCATTATTTGCTACCAATTTGTCCCATGAAAGTTAGTTTCCTATAAATTAAAACTTTAAAATACAGCTTTACTACTTATTCATACTTTGTTAAGACAGTCTGACGTTATTCAATATTTATTTATTTATTTACTGTTCAGCTAATTCAATCTATACAAGATGTAGCCTCTTTAAGTTGTTAAATACATTTTTAAGAGGTTTTTCTATGCGTCTCTGTCCGCTGCTGTCTTCCGCCAGTTGAAGCCCGCAACTTTCCTGAGCTCCTTATCCCAGCGATCAGGTGGTCTCCTGGTGGTCTTCGTTTTTCTCTGGGACTCCACTCTAAAACTGATTTTGTCCATCTCCCATCCTTCGTTCGTGCAATACGTCCTGCCCATTGCCATTTTAGAGTCTTAACCTGTTCTATAATACCTTTTACTCCTGTTATTGCTCGAATGCCTTCACCTTTCTGTCGATCTTTCTTAGTGAGACCAGACATTGATCTTTCCATAGCTCTCTCAGCAGTTCTAAGTTTCCTTTTGAAAAATTCATTTAAAGTTCAAGTTTCACACCCATACGTTAAAACCGGTAGGACACACTGATCAAAAAATATCTTCTTTAAGTAGGCTGGCACGTTAGATTTGAAAACTGTTGCATTCCTTCGGTAAGCCCTCCAACCCAGTTTAATTCGACGAAAAATTACAGGTTTCAAACCCCTTTATTCAAGATAAATGACACTAATTTTCTTATTAATTTACCAATTGATATTATGTAAAATTACGTTAATATGACGTGACGCAACATCGGTAATTTTAGAAATATTCAATTTCTTTTGACATCTCTGTCTATGTATTTCATTTTCACAATACTTTCAAAATATTTACATGTGAAAATTACAATTACTAACTTGGAATTATGTTAAATCGTAAAAAACACAAGTTTATAAATCATTTATTTGAGTCCTCTATTATTCTAGAAGCTTCTGGAACACAGTGTAATTGATGTGCGTTGTAGCTTTGACGCCAAAGCCACGACTTCATCACTTGCACTCTGACAGTGCTGATGAACTGTGTGTGAAGCTCTTTGCTGGCTGTCGGTGAACAATTAAGCATTACGTCTTGTAACAGTTTTGTGAAATTTACATGATGAAAGGAGTTTGTGTAACTTTGTACTTATCCAACAACAACAAGTGGAAATAAACGGAAGATATGTGAAAATTAAGTAGAATACTTCAGCCTATTCTGTAGAAAAACCCAGGATCTAACTTTTTAACAAGGTTATACAGACGCTGCAACTGCCAGACGCTGATGCCAGCTACAAGTCAAGTACAAACTTTCACATCAGCATAGAGCTCTCTCTGTGCTGGTGTACTCTGGGGCGAGACAACGAGACGACATAAAAGTGGCTTACGAGAATACTACACCCTCCTTAAACATCGACCAAAAATATTACATCGGTAGTGATTGCATTACTTACAAGCAATATATTTGCAACTATAAACTACTACGGTAAAATTTCAGGAGCAGCTTTATTAGACAATGTCAATTACCATTCAATGATCGTCATTCAGTTTGTGTGAAAGACAAACGTCAATGTACCCTGAACACCTAAGCCATTGAACTGTCGAAACACACACGCCACATTTTGCAAACAATCTCTTACAGAATCAGCATCCTGCTGGCCTAAAAACACCAGTAAGCAGCAATAATAATACTTGAAAGTCTCTTCGAGTTTGCTGCCAGATCCTAAAATCAACTTGACTCGATATTTGGCGATCCAACTGGCTTAAATATCGAGTCAAGTTGATTTTAGGATCCAACAGCAAACCCGAAGAGACTTTCAAGACATTACGCCTGGAAAGCTTACGTAGTCACAGCAATAATAATACTTAGACAGCTTGTGAGGTGTGCATCTTATTTTGGTAAATTCTGTAAATTCTGTTTGTTACGTAGATATCGATGTGCATAGATCACACAGAGGTAAACCGCAAACCGCGCAGCCGAGTAATCTTTGACTGTTGCTACAATATCTCTGTGTTGCTACACCGCCTCTGCCTGAGAGCGCTAGAGAAGCTGCACGGCTCCGAGCCGCATTGAGCAGCAGGCGTTTTCTCAAGAATGGCCAGGAAATTCTTTTATAAGTGTGACATTAGATTGACGGAATCGGCGTACGAATATTTTTATAGATTACTTTTCTGTTTTTCTGGAATGTTGAGAGATTGATGTAAGTATGCAAGGGCGTATCATTGTTTTGTGTTATTGAGATTGTAGTAACAAAGCTCAGATAGTAGGATTGTCATAGGAACTGCTCTGATAGGAAGACGAGATTCCGCTTACTTAAAGTTATTTCTTAAAGTCATGTTATGTAAATATTATTCTAAACATTTAGTTGATTTTTCAAGCATTACTTTTGAATATGAACTTGTGAATCCGAATTTTGTCAGAATTCATTTCATACCAGTTAAAATTTCCATCCTTCATTCAGTTTATTAAGTACGCGTGCACATTGCACTTCGTAGTACGGAATTTTCAGTTGTAGTTTTTTACTGTTGCTTTGCTGTTGCATGCTGTGCGCTGGTTTCAGAAATCTGCAAAAATGTTTGGAAAGGCATAAGGTACGCGAAAATACAGTTCAGGGCGAGGAATTTCTTTGTAATTTCAGTCTCACGTTTATTTCGGAAATTAGGTTACATTCAGGGTAGCATTGCATTTGTATAGAAACAACCAGCTTCAGTTTGTAGACAGTGTTGAGCAAATCACATTTGGCCTTAGTGTAACTCAGTGTAGTCCGAGGTTTGTACAATACAGTTTAAGAATTAGTTTGTCGAGTAATCAGTTTTGGGAAGTTTTGGTAGACGAATTCAGGAAGATTCACTCAGATAGAGGGAAGGAAACAAGTGGTTAAGTTCCAATCTAATACCCACCTACCACAGCCGAAAAAAATCCGGTACGGTAACTTTAAACGGCAAAATGGACAAAGACCACCTTTGTTTGTTAAGCACATAATTTATTTGAGGTGATAAATTAGGCCTAAAATTTCCGATACAAGTTTGCCTGTGTTGCAGATGACACGCTTCATAAAGTGTAGACATTAGGTGAAACGCCTTGTGAGACGCCGAAAATGCATAACGTAATATAAGGTAACCTTCAAGCAATTATTATTATATTTTTAACTTGCTCAGAATTGTTGGTTTCGAGTAAAGTGACATTTTCAGACCATAAATTCCGGGATGTATTCCTGTTATTATATTTATTCTCCCCAGGATTCCACAAATTCCTTCTTTCAAGTACTAAATAAATTTCTCATAATCCTTGTTTTGCATGCGTAAACGTCACCTGATCGTCCGAAGAAACTAAACTAATTTGAATTCTGCTGACCGTCGTCCGAAGTCTTTACATTCGGCCTCTGAGATCGGTTGCACCGAGACTGCACGTGTATTGGCGTCATGATTTGAACATGCCTCCCACGTGGTAGCCACTGTGACCAGAGACTAGGTGGTGCACACAAGCGGTGTCTCGACATTCGAAGGTTCGCCAAGTTGTTTATGTTCCGTCAGGGGACCACCGACACCACATCTGTCAGTACGGTGACTGTCGTTTGTTCCATACTGAGACTGAGTAGGTTACTAACTATAGATTGAGTTCCTATTGTAGTCCGATGTACCAGGAATACGGAGGATATTTTATACGCATTGCCCCACTGGAGGCCCACAGTGGCTGCGGTGCCGTGCCACCAGCTGGGACCCCGAGTAGTCGGAGCCGCGCACGTCGTCTTGGATCCACTGGTCGAGGCGGAGGTCCATCGCCTCCTGGAGGCGCCCACCTGCCCCTCGCGCAGGAAGCTGAGGCCGGCCGGCAGCAGCTGCCGCGCCGCCTCGACGACGCCGCCCTAGTTGGTGGCCGGCTTGTCCCTCATGTTGCTGACGCTCAAGTGCTGCTCCAGCCGCCGCACCTGCTCCTCAGTCACTTCCTTGCCCAGGAAGGGGGCCGTCTTCCGGATCACGGCGCCCAGGTCCTGCGCAGACACACAAGAACTGCAGTACACTCTAGCTTCACCGTGTGAAATAACTCTCGTGCTGTACCTCAAGGCTCCATCGTAGGTCCATTACCTTTATATACAGGGTGTTACCAAAACGTACGGCCAAACATTCCTCACACACAAAGAAAGAAAATATGTTGTGTGGATATGTGACCTGAAACGCTTACTTTCCAGGTTAGAGCTCATTTAATTACTTCTCTTCAAATCACATTAATCATGGAATGGAAACACACAGCAACACAACGTACCAGCGTGACTTCAAACACTTTGCTACAGGAAATGTTCAAAATGTCCTCCGTTAGCGAGGATGCATACATCCACCCTCCGTCGCATGGAATCCCTGATGCGCTGATGCAGCACTGGAGAATGGCGTATCGTATCACAGCCGTCCACAATACGAGCACGAAGAGTCTCTACATTTGGTACCGGGGTTGCGTAGGCAAGAGCTGTCAAATGCCCCCATAAATGAAAGTCAAGAGGGTTGAGGTCAGGAGACCGTGGAAGCCATGAAATTGGTCCGCCTCTATCAATCCATCGGTCACCGAATCTGTTGTTGAGAAGCGTACGAACACTTCGACTGAAATGTGCAGGAGCTCCGTCGTGCATGAACCACATGTTGTGTCGTACTTGTAAAGGCACATGTTCTAGCAGCACGGGTAGAGTATCCCGTATGAAATCATGATAACGTGCTCCATTGAGCGTAGGTGGAAGAACATGGGGCCCAATCCAGACATCACCAACAATGTCTACCCAAACGTTCACAGAAAATCTGTGTTGATGACGTGATTGCACAATTGCGTGCGGATTCTCGTCAGCCCACATATGTTGATTGTGAAAATTTACAATTTGATCACGTTGGAATGAAGCCTCATCCGTGAAGAGAACATTTGCACTGAAATGAGGATTGACACATTGTTGGATGAACCATTCGCAGAAGTGTACCCGTGGAGGGCAATCTGCTGCTAACAGTACCTGCACACGCTGTACACGGTACGAAAACAACTGGTTTTCCCGTATCACTCTCCATACAGTGACGTGGTCACCGTTACCTTGTACAGCAGCAACTTCTTTGATGCTGACATTAGGGTTAAAGTCAAATGTATGAAGAATTGCCTCGTCCATTGCAGGTCTCCTCGTCGTTCTAGGTCTTCCCCAGTCGCGAGTCATAGGCTGGAATGTTCCGTGCTCCCTAAGATGCCGATCAATTGCTTCGAACGTCTTCCTGTCGGTACACCTTCCTTCTGGAAATCTGTCCCGATACAAACGTACCGCGCCACGGCTATTGCCCCGCGCTATTCCATACATCACATGGGAATCTGCCAACTCAGCATTTGTAAACGTTGCACTGACTGCAAAACCACGTTCGTGATGAACACTAACCTGTTGATGCTACATACTGATGTGCTTGATGCTAGAACTGTAGCATCAAGCACCGAAGCCAACATTACCGTCCTTCAATTGGGCCAACTGGTGGTCAATCGAGTAATACAGTACATACTGACAAAACTAAAATGACCTCTAACATGGAAATTAATCGTTTTCGGACACATGTCCACATAACATCTTTTTTTATTTGTGTGTGAGGAATGTTTCCTGAAAGTTAGGCCGTTCCTTTTTGTAACGCCCTGTATGAGACATAAACAATCAAGACGGAATTACATAGTTACTTTCATAGCACAAGTAACAAAATAAAACCTTTGCATTTTCTGGATGGAAATTGATATAAGATAACTCACTGTTCTGATGTGCCCAGTACGTTGTCCTCGATGGTGAGTGTTCATCGGAGGTGAGGGTATCATCTTAGTTCCCCAGGGAAGTGTGGTAGGTCCGCTGTTGTTTTCTAACTACATACATGATCTTTTGGACAGGGTGGATAGTAATGATGCTGTGGTGTACGGGAAGGTGTCGTCGTTGAGTGACTGTAAGATGACTTGGACAGGATTTGTGATTGGTGTAAAGAGTGGCAGCTAACTCTAAATATAGATAAATGTAAATTAATGCAGATGAATAGGAAAAAGAATCCTGTTATGTTCGAATACTCCGTTAGTAGTGTAGCGCTTGACACAGTCACGTCGATTAAATATTTGTGCGTAACACTGCAGAGCGATATGAAGTGGGACAAGCATGTAATGGCAGTTGTGGGGAAGGCGGATAGTCGTCTTCGGCTCATTGGTAGAATGTTGGGAAGATGTGGTTCATCTGTAAAGGAGACCGCTTATAAAACACTAATACGACCTATTCTTGAGTACTGCTCGAGCGTTTGGGATCCCTATCAGATCGGATTGAGGGACGACATAGAAGCAATTCAGAGGCCAGCTGCTAGATTTGTTACTGGTAGGTTTGATCATCACGCGAGTGTTACGGAAATGTTTCAGGAACTCGGGTGGGAGTCTCTGGAGGAAAGGAGGCGTTCTTTTAGTGAATCACTACTGAGTAAATTTAGAGAACCAGCATTTGAGGCTGACTGCAGTACAATTTTACTGCCGCCAACTTATATTCTGCGGAAAGACCACAAAGATAAGAGAGATTAGGGCTCGTACAGAGGCATATAGGCAGTCATTTTTCCGTCGTTCTGTTTGGGACTGGAACAGGGAGAGTAGATGCTAGTTGTGGTACGAGGTACCCTCCGCCACGCACCGTATGGTGGATTGCGGATTAAGTATGTAGATTTAGATGCTATTGCATTGCTAATACTTCCTAATTACCTCAGAAACTTTCGGCATGATATTGTAGCAGTTTTGTACTTCTTGCAACGAAATTGTCTCTCACTCTTCTCGTATCGCTCTCGTCAACTCACTAACTGCCTCATGGGGTTCAAATTCGGCCTATGTGCAGGCCACGGCAAGAGATCGATATCTTTATCTTCAGACCACTTTTTGATTACAGCAGAAACATACACAGAGACATTATCTTGTTGAAACATTTGACTTTTGTCCCCTAGGTCCACAAATATTCCGATCAGCTTCACATAATTTTCTACTTTGCCCATATTTTGTGTTCTGTCCATATTGCACTCCGAATCTAACGAAATTATCAATAACTGTATTTCAGGAGTTCAACTTCTTGACAATTTGACAATCAGAGAGGCCCATTTCCTTGTATATGCCGATTGTTCCTATTTCATCACACGAGAACGGTTTCCCTTGTGCCTGTGCAGGAATCACGGCTTATGCATGCAACACGCTCTGTCACTAACGGCGTCTGTTTCCCAACTGCAGTAAAGACACATACGCACACACTAACATAGCACAGAACTGAATGCCTTTACACCAAGTTCCACCGCCAGCCACCTAAATCGTTGATGTCTTCCTGTATTCTATACTACTGAATGCATTTCAACTTGACGTTGACTGTGGATACTGTATCACAGGCACAGTCCCTCTGACTGTTCAGAGATGTCACTACACCCGCCCAAAGGTGTAAATAGCCATACATGAGCACTCCCTTTTAGACGAAGGGGTCCGACAGCCGATCAGTTCCAGTCATTTCACCAGGAAGGAGGTAAACGGCTGTGGTTGTCTGTAGTTCAACCATGGCTAGACGGTCAATATCGCGGTTCGATCGCGTCCGCATTTTGCGCCAGGAAGGTCTCTCAGGAAGGGAAGTGTCCAGGCGTCACGGAGTGAACCGAAGCGAAGTTTTTCGGACACGGAGGAGATACAGAGAAGCGGGAACTGTCGATGACATGCCTCGCTCAGGCCACCCAAGGGCTACTACTGCAGTAGATGACCGCTACCTCCGGATTATGGCTCGGAGGAACCCTGACAGCAACGCCACCATGTTGAATAACACTTTTCGTGCAGCCACAGGACGTCGTGTTACGACTCAAACTGTGCGCAATAGGCTTAATGATGCGCAACTTCACTGCAGACGTCCATGGCGAGGTCCATCTTCGCAACGACGACACCATGCATCGCGGTACAGATGGGTCCAACAACATGCCGAATGGAGCGCTCAGGACTGGCATCACGTTCTCACTGGTGAAGAGTACGTGTCGCTTATGCCTTGAACCAGACAATCGTCGGAGACGTGTTTGGAAGCAACCTGGTCAGGCTGAACGCCTTAGGCACACTGTCCAGCGAGTGCAGCGAGGTGGAGGTTCCCTGCTGTTTTGGGCTGGCGTTATGTGGGGCCGACGTACGCCGCTGGTGGTCACGGAAGGCGCCGTAACGGCTGTACGATACGTGAATGTCATCCTCTGACCGATAATGCAACCATACCGGCAGCATATTGGCGAGACATTCGTCTTCATGGACGACGATTCGCGCCCCCATCGTGCACATCTTGTGAATGACTTCCTACAGGATAACGACAGCGCACGACTAGACTGGTCAGCATGTTCCCCAGACATGAACGCTGTCGAACAACGAAAAGAGCTGTTTATGGACGACGTGACCCACCAACAACTCTGAGGGATCTACGCCGATCACAACTCAGAGTGCCACCAATGCCGGACTTGAACTCAGAAGCCAGCGACAGGGGCTCTTGGGGTCCAGGTGCCTGTTCTACACTTAGGCACCTTCGGGTGCTGAAACCTACCAGTGGCAGGTAGGAGATCAAGCGACCGCACGACTACCGACACCCGGTCCGTCGCAGAGGGGTCATCGAGGGTCATCGTAGAATCTCGAGTGTGACCGGGTACACACTACAGCCGGCGCGAGAACCACTTCAGCCGGAGCAGCCGCTGCGCCTCAAGGGTCGCTGACTTCACCACGTCCAGGGCGTGCAGACGCTGAGCTGGACGACAACACACACCTGGACTAGCGACGGCCGAGGAACGGCGGCTTCTGGACACTGCGAACAAATAACTCAGCTCTCAATCATGTCTCACTGGCGACGTCGGCACTTCACAGGTTCCCAACAGCTATGCTGACTTCACGCACAGGTGTCTCCGTTCGAGCCTCTGTAGAAAGAAGAATGTGTGAGAAGAACTTCAACTGTGACGGCGGACACAATCTCAGCAGTACGTGGAAGCCAGTCCTCGATGCAGAGAAGGCGCAAAGGTATTCGCCGCAGTGTTTACGCTATGACGGGCGCCGTGGTGTCACCAGCGCAGAAGTTGACACATCTGTGATGGCGTTAGCGACCAGTTACATCCCATCTACCGGCCATATGTGGCCACAGTTGTTCCTGACGAAGACGATGGACGTAAACGAACAAAGCTCGAGGATTCATCCTGAACGGACGGGGCAACAAGTCCGAGAATGCTTTGTACATCATTATTTCTTACTTTCTACTATATGCGAACCTCTTTTTTCTCAACTTACTGAATAGGGGAAAGAAATACAGTAGAAGAAGAATGGGTAGCTCTGAGGGATGAAGTAGTGAAGGCAGCAGAGGATAAAGTAGGTAAAAAGACGAGGGCTGCTAGAAATCCTTGGGTAACAGAAGAAATATTGAATTTAATTGATGAAAGGAGAAAATATAAAAATGCAATAAATGAAGCAGGCAAAAAGGAATACAAACGTCTCAAAAATGAGATCGACAGGAAGTGTAAAATGGCTAAACAGGGATGGCTAGAGGACAAATGTAAGGATGTAGAAGCTTATCTCACTAGGGGTAAGATAGATACTGCCTACAGGAAAATTAAAGAGACCTTTGGAGAGAAGAGAACCACGTGTATGAATATCAAGAGCTCAGATTGCAACCCAGTTCTAAGCAAAGAAGGGAAGGCAGAAAGGTGGAAGGAGTATATAGAAGGTTTATACAAGGGTGATGTACTTGAGGACAATATTATGGAAATGGAAGAGGATGTAGATGAAGACGAAATGGGAGATACGATACTGCGTGAAGAGTTTGACAGAGCACTGAAAGACCTGAGCCGAAACAAGGCCCCCGGAGTAGACAACATTCCATTAGAACTACTGACGGCCTTGGGAGAGCCAGTCATGACAAAACTCTACCAGCTGGTGAGCAAGATGTATGAGACAGGCGAAATACCCTCAGACTTCAAGAAGAATATAATAATTCCAATCCCAAAGAAAGCAGGTGCTGACAGATGTGAAAATTACCGAACTATCAGTTTAATAAGTCACAGCTGCAAAATACTAACGCGAATTCTTTACAGACGAATGGAAAAACTGGTAGATGCAGACCTCGGGGAGGATCAGTTTGGATTCCGTAGAAATGTTGGAACACGTGAGGCAATACTGACCTTACGACTTATCTTAGAAGAAAGATTAAGAAAAGGCAAACCTACGTTTCTAGCATTTGTAGACTTAGAGAAAGCTTTTGACAATGTTGACTGGAATACTCTTTTTCAAATTCTAAAGGTAGCAGGGGTAAAATACAGGGAGCGAAAGGCTATTTACAATTTGTACAGAAACCAGATGGCAGTCATAAGAGTCGAGGGGCATGAAAGGGAAGCAGTGGTTGGGAAAGGAGTGAGACAGGGTTGTAGCCTCTCCCCGATGTTATTCAATCTGTATATTGAGCAAGCAGTAAAGGAAACAAAAGAAAAATTTGGAGGAGGTATTAAAATTCATGGAGAAGAAGTAAAAACTTTGAGGTTCGCCGATGACATTGTAATTCTGTCAGAGACGGCAAAGGATTTGGAAGAGCAGTTGAACGGAATGGACAGTGTCTTGAAAGGAGGATATAAGATGAACATCAACAAAAGCAAAACGAGGATAATGGAATGTAGTCAAATTAAATCGGGTGATGCTGAGGGAATTAGATTAGGAAATGAGACACTTCAAGTAGTAAAGGAGTTTTGCTATTTAGGAAGTAAAATAACTGATGATGGTCGAAGTAGAGAGGATATAAAATGTAGACTGGCAATGGCAAGGAAAGCGTTTCTGAAGAAGAGAAATTTGTTAACATCGAATATAGATTTAAGTGTCAGGAAGTCATTTCTGAAAATATTTGTTTGGAGTGTAGCCATGTATGGAAGTGAAACATGGACGATAACTAGTTTGGACAAGAAGAGAATAGAAGCTTTCGAAATGTGGTGCTACAGAAGAATACTGAAGATAAGGTGGATAGATCACGTAACTAATGAGGAGGTGTTGAATAGGATTGGGGAGAAGAGAAGTTTGTGGCACAACTTGACTAGAAGAAGGGATCGGTTGGTAGGACATGTTTTGAGGCATCAAGGGATCACAAATTTAGCATTGGAGGGCAGTGTGGAGGGTAAAAATCGTAGAGGGAGACCGAGATATGAGTACACTAAGCAGATTCAGAAGGATGTAGGTTGTAGTAGGTACTGGGAGATGAAGCAGCTTGCACAGGATAGAGTAGCATGGAGAGCTGCATCAAACCAGTCTCAGGACTGAAGACAACAACAACAACAACAACAACTGAATAATATCTCGTGGATTCGTATTTATACTCTTTCTTCACTGTTCGGTCACTCTCTGCTATCTTTGCAGTGCTACTGCTGCTATTCAATCAGTGTCTTCTAATTTTATGTACTTTTTACCACAAAATGTACCTGCCAGACAAACGCTATTGTAGAAACTATTCACAGAAACACAACAATTTGGAATCAAACAGTACACATGTACTAATGTTTTACAATGTTTATAAATGTGCTATTTCTGCTTGTTTCAAAATTAAAGAATCCGCTGATGACGGCGTATTGTCGCTGAAACAGGTTTGGGAATAAATAAATAAAAAAAGTGTTTTGCATCAAGGCGGACCCACAATCTCAAATTTTTGTGATACAGAGGATTAGTGATCATGATCCTGGTACATGTGCATTTTTCGCTCTTAAAGCTTGTCTTCTAGAGAGAGCGGGATGCGTCTGAGTGAATTTCTGCCCTCATTGATGCTGTTATAAGGCTTTCAGTTTCCTTTAAAATTACTTTTTGTCGATACAAGAGTTAATGATGCCATTACAGTCCCCTTCGGTTTCCATCATCCATCACCTCGTCTGTCCATCTTGTTCGCAGTCTTCGGCCAGATTCTATCCATTCTAGGGCTCTCTTCGAAAGTCTTACTTCAATGTGACCAACCGCTGAAATCTGTCATTCATCACAGTTCATTTTATGGGATCCATCTGCAGGGTGTTTGGTTCCTTATCCTGTCCCTTCTCGTATTACCCACGATGTCTCGTAGAGAGCGTATCTCTGTTGCTCGTATTCCGCTCAGGCCTTTCTTTGTCCAAATCCAACATTATGACCCAAAGATCAAAATTAACAAATAATATGACTTGTAAATCGTGATCTTGTATTTTACAATTTCTTATTACGTCCGAGACACAATAACAAAATATCGAAGTGTTTTCTGTTTACTCAGAAGTTTCGTCCCTGATGTTTCCTTTCTTAGTTAATTTACTTCCTACATACCTGAAAGCATTTACTTCTTTAATAATTTTTCGATAGTAAGTTGAGCTTTCATTTTTTACTTTTCATTATTTCACTTTTTGTCAAGCTTATATCGATGCCTGCTTCTTCAATTACTCTCTGTTAGATATTTATTTGCTCTTCCAATTTCTGCCCATTTTCTTCCCAAATCATCACATGACCTGCACAGGCTACGATTTTCATATCATCTGCTTTTGACCCTTGCTGGCTATATTAAGATGCGCTGGTGATAGCACACTTCCATTCCGAACCGCTCTGTCTGCCATAGAGCATTCTGATTTTTTGCACTCTATTATAACGCAATTCAGGCATTTTCTGTACATGTTTCTGATTCTCAGTTGCAGATAACAGGTCTGACACTTTTATATACGTTGTTTAAACGTTTCTGTGGAAGACATATAACGATGTATGTAAAGCCCTCTGGTGGTTACGTTCTTACGATCGCTGCGCGCCTACGTATCATCCTGGCGGCCGACCCAACAGAGGGCGCTGATAATTGATCTGTCTTTTCTTCAGTTGTCATATAGACATTTCATCTTTCATACGTAATTTATAGGTTGTTACAGGCAATGTATTAAGTATATTTATTTTTGACCGTAAATTCAACATAAAAGTGTCAGACCTGTTATCTTTATATATTTCTTTTTTTATAATTTTGTATGGGTAATTGTATTCGTATTTTACTGTATCACAATTGATTTCTATAATAGTTACCAATGTTTAAAAGTCTGTTACATGTATTTTACCTGATGTGATTTTATCAGATTATGTTTTTTACTATAAATGATGACTACATCTAAGTCCACAGTAGCGACATCCTATGTAGGATGTAGGCAAACATATTTCTGGTAGCTACTGTACTTCAGTATCCAGTTGCAAAAATGACTGTGGGGACGATGTGGCCTATTCTACACCTTATATGTGACGATGCTGTGCTGAGTGTATTTATATGTTTTGACGACGCCATTGCGGCCTTATCACAGTAGGACATGGTGTAGAACTGGTACGCTTTACAGTATTTTATCTGTCCATTTCCCTGGTGGTACAATAGTATCTTGTGATACGTAATGCTGCATTGTGTTGAAAGACACACTGCCCACTAGGTGTATATATTTTTATATTGTAGATCTAAAGATGGTCATTACTGACGGAAACCGGTCATCGTCAAAGCAATTGATATTGTGATCAAAGACTGGAACAAAAAACATTTGACAGTATTGGATCACTGTTCATATTCGCAGCTGGTGTTATTTATTCCGTTTCCCTCTATTTCATCATGCGTACTTGTTTCATCCTGTCCTCCATGCAGTTTTGAAAGTATGATTCCCATACTTCCAAGAATCCTTCCTCCTCCCACCCGGTTTTCCTTCGATGTTTATGACTTTCGAAATATTTTCTTTTTGCTTCCTTCTGTTACCTAAAAGGTGGTACAATATCTTCTTGACATCCTTAAAATTCTCTTTTATTTCTTTTGTGAGTTTTGGCAAGACATCTGCTTAGCCGATGCTGTCATTTTCTTTGCTGCTCTGCTTAGTCGTATCCACTTCTCTCTGTTACGCTCCGTTCTATTTTTGAACCATTCTTTGCATGTGTTATTCTTCTTCTTGACAGCTTCTGCAATTCTCTCATTCCACCATGGAGTAAGTCTGTGTCTGAATTTTGTTGATGTACTTCTTCCATTCTTCCTCTACACCTTTTCTCTTCTCTTAATGTTGTCCCTACATAACTCTTGGGTTTCTCTACCTTCCCGTTTCCGGCACTTGATTTTTGCCTGTTTTTTTGTCGCTATGTAACTCTTCTGAATATCTTCATTACCCCTGCCAATAAACTGTGGTCTCCATCGAGATCACTGCTTGTTATCAGTTTCACTTCTGGCACCTTCTGATTCCTTGATTTATGATTATATACTATGGATTTCTGTTCGAAATTCCAAACGTATCTGGTAAACTTGTGACTGTCTCTTTTCTTATACCATCCATTACTAATTATTCATTTATACCTCATTATAGTAATACCTCGCCTTCCTCATTTCCGCAATCTTCTCCGTGGCTTCCTACATTTGATATTCTCTCCAATCATTCGCTGCTCTACCATTGAAGTCAACTATAGCACAGTCTTGTTAGATGTCACAGCATCTTCCAGTTTAGTGATAAACTCTTCTTGCATGTTTTGCATTGTATTTGAGGAGCGCAGACCTGGACTACATCAAGAATATTTCCTCCCATTATTATCTTAAGTTTAATTATTCTATCACATTTTCCAAGTCTTTGACTACTATTACTGCAACACCATTTCTTCCTCTGTCTCTTCGTGGCCACCACATTTTGCATCCTTTTGCCAGCAGCTCACTAACAGTCCCTTTCCGGTGATGCACAGAAGAAGTGGGACTATTAATACTGTTTCCTTAGAAAAGGATGCAGGAAGCCACGAAATCTCATGGATCATGACAGAAAGGGAAGTACCAGTAATGGGACCATGCTTTTATGAAATTCAGAACAGAGAGCTGAGATTCGCGATGAAAAAGCACAGAATTTACTACCACCTGTCCGTGTTCGAGGCGGGAATGTTTAAAATAAATCTGAAATACTTAGTTTTGGTTGTTTTGGTGGAGGGACTGATTAATTAAGAAGACACTAATAATCTTAGTTCTCACTTTAATGCGCGGCGCAGAAACATACAGTCACTTCGTCACAGCTGGTCCCGTGTGCTAGCTTCGCAACAATTTACAAAACGACCGACCATGGCCTCAGACAATGGCATATTTATACTTTATAGTCAGTTAGCTCATACGCTTTCACTGTCATAAATTAATCACATTTACTTTTATTACTTCGAAATATTCTTTTTGCGTAATTTATCGTATCAGGAAAAGAAATCTGACGCTTCAGTATCGGGAAGTTTACGTGGGAAAAGTTTAGAGATAGCGAAGCAGTTCTCACGCTAATCTGCGATGGCTGCCTAATGGCCGTTGCAGCCGGATAAACAAGCAATATGGCGGCCAGCGCTGCTCACCGATATCGCGTAATGAGCGCGGGTCTTATCTGGAACGGTGTCATTCAGGTGTGTCAGTGTTTAAAAGCTGTTCATATCGGTGTAGCAGTGTAAACAACACGTGGGAGAGACTTTAACTGTGACTCCACGTACAAAACGAGGCAACAGAACTCACAGACGCGCATTTTTGCCCTGCCGGTAGCCCAACGAAGGTCCTTACATTAACGATAAAGCTGGCATTATGAAGGTTGCAAGAACCCCCCGCCCCACACACACAGACACACTCTTGCAACAAACCCGCAGAAATGTTTGAGTTTAGCCAGTGAGTCCGCAGCGGACGTTGTAAGAGATGTAAAGTATGACTGGCTGTGCTATTCCATCCGCGTTTTGCGGAGACTGAGGCAATCCGCCCTTTGACTTTTCTCAGAGCGCCGTCTTGCACTCGTAGGATTCTATCTGCCTGTTTTGCCGAGAAGCTCTCAAAGTTTATATCAGTCGCAAAAGCAGTATCAGCGCCGTCGGCTTCTCAGTAAAGTGCAATTCTAATTCCTGTTGTTCTCAGTGATGAAGTGGGAAGCTATATTATTCGGAATAAAGTTCAAAAGGGGCACAATTATAATGTACTTATTTACTGAACATCAGCTGATTGTGATTTAACTGGAAATTAATGATTTCCTGAGAGCACGGTCTTACGGCAGAGCTATATAGATCGGGAGCAGCGGCTGTGATGGGCAGCCTGTGCCTCGTACACACACTCGTGGTATTTCGCAGCCGTCCGTACATTCTCGTTAGCTTCAACATTATTCATTTATTTATTAAGATGATCGATTTCTGGCGTAGTAATACTGTTGTAATAAAATACTATTTGTAACCGTCTACCAATACCTTTGAAGAATCTTATTGGCAAATATTTATGAAGCCCTTCTTGCTTCGCTCCAGAACCACTGTGCTCTTCCTACTCTCGTAAAGGCTGTTCTCGTGTCCAGCCACGGCGCCTCACATCAGCGCCATTCACCCGCAACGCCATCCGTTCCACCGGCTCCTTCAGCCGGCGTGGGCACTGAAATCTTACTCCAGACTGTGAGCGTTCTGTGTTCTGACTGCAGACGCGAAACGTAATAGTGTACAATAAAGAAATAAAGTCTGGCTCGAGCAAAAGGGGTACCTCAGAAGCTGTGACTTCGTAATGTGGGCTGTGCAAGGCAATAACACGCTGACACCGCATGTATACGGCGGGGCTCCTGATTTAGGTTTTCCGTGATTTCCCTAAATCGCTCCAGGCAAATGCCGGGATGGTTCCTCTCAAAGAGCACGGCCGACTTCCTTCCCCGTCCTTCCCTGATCCGACGAGACCGATGACCTCGCAGTTTGGCCTCTTCCGCCGGCCGGTGTGGCCGTGCGGTTCTAGGCGCTTCAGTCTGGAACCGCGTGAACGCTACGGTCGCAGGTTCGAATCCTGCCTCGGGCATGGATGTGTGTGATGTCCTTAGGTTAGTTAGGTTTAAGTAGTTCTAAGTTCTAGGGGACTAATGAACACAACAGTTGAGTCCCCTAGTGCTCAGAGCCATTTGCCATTTGAACTATGGAGATGGTGGCAGAGTAAATGAGCCGGCACAACCAACACAGGGCACGCATACGGTTGTGTTCCAGGCAGCAAATCAAGCATCTGAGGAGCGTCATTTCGAGAACGAACGGCCGACTGAATGTGAGCGGCCAGAAAATAACGCGACAGCCGGCCTCTACCCCAGGCATAAATATGTATTGGACCCGTTCCACGCAGCTGTGGCCTTGTTTCGCAGCTTTTCCTTCTTTGTCGTTCTGGCGAATACCGGAGCTGTGCCCCTAAATGCAGTACAAACAAATGCCGAACTTCCTCCTTGCTAACAAAACATATCCCCCTTGCTAACAAAAGAGTGAAATAAAGAGAGTCGCAACAGAACAAATTAGTTACAAGCAGTGTCTGAATAGCGTAGTGGAACACTGAAATAGCTCGCCTCCTTCCTCCAGGTGGAGCAGACAGAACCGCTGGATTCAGCCCCAGGGAGCTCGAAGAATGCCAGTTACGAGATCGAAATACCGCGTAAGTACGACGCGGATTACCGGACTGTGCTGGATGTTTAAAAAAAGCGTCGAATTTTTGCGAGGTGGTGAAAAAAAGAAAGATATTCCAATAAACATGGGTCCAGAAACGCATACTTTCAGAGATTTGTAGACTTGCGCACAGTGGCTAAAGTGTGGTTGTGGACGTGTCCGCCTCGGTGACAGAGGAGGTAAACATCGCGGAAACAAATACTCGGTGAGCTCTGAACAGGGTTGGCTCACTGCTGTACATTCTGTCTTCCTCTCTCTCTCTCTCTGACGTACTCTACTGCACACGTGGCTCTGAGCAGCGGTTAGCCTACAGGCGGCCGAGTTGTCGGCGTTGCGTTGTGCGTAGTGCGTAGGACGGTGCACGAGCACACAGCGCCGTCAGTGGGTCTGTGAGCTTTTCACGGTACGAACTGTTCTATTACAACGTGTTTACACGAACCGTCCTATTACAAGGTGTCTCCAACGAAATGAACCACTCGATTAGCGGTGTTTCTTGATAACAACTATTCCACTAGCAGGAGCTACCGCACATGGAGGTGCATCAGTAGAGCTAGCTATATTTTCATTACGCTTAGCAGGGGTCTCTTCAATTCTTGGTGCCGTAAACTTTATTTCAGCAGCAATTAACATGCGATCAGAAAGTAAAACTGTACACCAAACACCTCCATTTGTTTGGTCTGTTGCCATTACAGCCCTTCTCGTTCTTCTTTCACTTCCCGTTTTAGCAGACAAACTAACTGATCAGAGAAGTATCACGGTATAAGTGTATATTTTTATTTTTATAATTATATGTTTTATGATTGTGGTTGGGCTGGCTTTAAATATTGTGGGTTAGCGTGAGACTTTTAATTGACACTCGTACGGACATCGGCTGCCCCGAAATATGCACGATATAATATTTTTTAAACACAGCGCGTGACTCACCGCCTTCTAATAAATAGTTTGCGTGAGCGCTGCTATTTAGAAAAGAAAATATGCGTATTCTTACGCAAACTGTAATTATTAATATGGGTCTCAGGGGATACTGGTTATTTATTGACCAAATTACATAAAGATTAACTGAGATATTGCGGAATGTTAATGATTTTGAATATTTCTTATTCATTATTTGCAAGGCGAAACTGGAGAGAATCTCGTCTGCCGTTAGGCGGCCAAAATGATTGGTCGCAGAACTACCATGTTATGGTGTATTATTAATGACAGGAGCTATCCTTTTACAAGGCGTTTCCGATTATAGGAGATATGTGCTTCTAATGGCAAAATCCATTCACATAAGGGACGTTCACGAAGCGCGTATTATTATTAGGCAGAGCCTGTGAACGAGTATCTCGAAAATGGCGAAGCTGGTCGGGTGTTCACGTGCTACTGTCGTGAGCGTCTAAGGAAAGAGGTAGGTCGACGCTTACCACTGGTCGCTGAATGTGTAGAGGTCGACGGCTCTGCACAGAACGTCGTGTTCGGAGGCTCGTCTGCTCTGTGAAGGAGGGCAGACGGTGATGTGTGGCATCTCTGCCGAATGATGTACTTTCCGTTTATAGTCAGTGGATTTAGGTGTTGCGGTAACATCTACATCTACATGACTACTCTGCAATTCACACTTAAGTGCTTGGCAGAGGGTTCATCGAACCACAATCATACTATCTCTCTACTATTCCACTCCCGAACAGCGCGCGGGAAAAACGAACACCTAAACCTTTCTGTTCGAGCTCTGATTTCTCTTATTTTATTTTGATGATCATTCCTACCTATGTAGGTTGGGCTCAACAAAATATTTTCGCATTCGGAAGAGAAAGTTGGTGACTGAAATTTCGTAAAAATGTCTCGCCGCGACGAAAAACGTCTATGCTGTAATGACTTCCATCCCAACTCGTGTATCATATCTGCCACACTCTTTCCCCTATAACGCGATAATACAAAACGAGCTGCCCTTTTTTGCACCCTTTCGATGTCCTCCGTCAATCCCACCTGGTAAGGATCCCCCACCGCGCAGCAATATTCTAACAGAGGACGAACGAGTGTAGTGTAAGCTGTCTCTTTAGTCGACTTGTTGCATCTTCTAAGTGTCCTGCCAATGAAACGCAACCTTTGGCTCGCCTTCCCGACAATATTATCTATGTGGTCCTTCCAACTGAAGTTGTTCGTAATTTTAACTCCCAGGTACTTAGTTGAATTGACAGCCTTGAGAATTGTACTATTTATCGAGTAATCGAATTCCAACGGATTTCTTTTGGAACTCATGTGGATCATCTCACACTTTTCGTTATTTAGCGTCAACTGCCACGTGACACACCATACAGCAATCTTTTCTAAATCGCTTTGCAACTGATACTGGTCTTCGGATGACCTTACTAGACGGTAAATTACAGCATCATCTGCGAACAATCTAAGAGAACTGCTCAGATTTTCACCCAGGTCATTTATATAGATCAGGAACAGTAGAGGTCCCAGGACGCTTCCCTGGGGAACACCTGATATCACTTCAGTTTTACTCGATGATTTGCCGTCTATTACTACGAACTGCGACCTTCCTGACAGGAAATCACGAATCCAGTCGCACAACTGAGACGATACCCCATAGCTCCGCAGCTTGATTAGAAGTCGCTTGTGAGGAACGGTGTCAAAAGCTTTCCGGAAATCTAGAAATACGGAATCAACTTGAGATCCCCTGTCGATAGCGGCCATTACTTCGTGCGAATAAAGAGCTAGCTGCGTTGCACAAGAGCGATGTTTTCTGAAGCCATGCTGATTACGTGTCAATAGATCGTTCCCTTCGAGGTGATTCATAATGTTTGAATACAGTATATGCTCCAAAACCCTACTGCAAACCGACGTCAATGATATAGGTCTGTAGTTAAATGGATTACTCCTACTACCCTTCTTGAACACTGGTACGACCTGCGCAATTTTCCAATCTGTAGGTACAGATCTATCGTTGAGCGAGCGGTTGTATATGAGTACTAAGTAGGGAGCTATAGTATCAGCGTAATCTGGAAGGAACCTAATCGGTATACAATCTGGACCTGAAGACTTGCCCGTATCAAGCGATTTGAGTTGCTTCGCAACCCCTAAGGTATCTACTTCTAAGAAACTCATGCTAGCAGCTGTTCGTGTTTCAAATTCTGGAATATTCCGTTCGTCTTCCCTGGTGAAGGAATTTCGGAAAACTGCGTGCAATAACTCCGCTTTAGCGGCACAGTCGTCGGTAACAGTACCATCGGCACTGCGCAGCGAAGGTATTGACTGCGTCTTGCCGCTTGTGTACTTTACATACGACCAGAATTTCTTCGGATTTTCTACCAAATTTCGAGACAATGTTTCGTTGTGGAACCTATTAAAGGCATCTCGCATCGAAGTACGTGCCAAATTTTGCGCGTCTGTAAATTTTAGCCCATCTTCGGGATTTCGCGTTCTTCTGAACTTCGCATGCTTTTTCCGTTGCCTCTGCAACAGCGTTCGGACCTTTTTTGTGTACCACGGCGGATCCGTTCCATCTCTTACCAATTTATGAGGTGTGCATATCTCAATTGGTGTTACTACTATATCTTTGAATTTGAGCCACATCTCGTCTACATTCGCATAGTCAGTTCGGAAGGAATGGAAATTGTCTTTTAGGAAGGCTTCTAGTGACACTTTATCCGCTTTTTTAAATAAAATTATTTTGCGTTTGTTTCTGATGGATTTGGAAGAAATGGTATTGAGCCTAGCTACAACGACCTTGTGATCACTAATCCCTGTATCAGTCATGATGCTATCTATCAGCTCTGAATTGTTTGTGGCTAAGAGGTCAAGTGTGTTTTCGCCACCATTTACAATTCGCGTGGGTTCGTGGACTAACTGCTCGAAATAATTTTCGGAGAAAGCATTTAGGACAATCTCGGAAGACGTTTTCTGCCTACCACCGGTTTTGAACAAGTATTTTTGCCAACATACCGAGGGTAAGTTGAAGTCCCCACCAACTATAACCGTATGAGTGGGGTATTTATTTGTTACGAGACTCAAACTTTCTCTGAACTGTTCCGCAACTGTATCATCGGAGTCTGGGGGTCGGTAGAAGGAGCCAATTATTAACTTAATTCGGCTGTTAAGTATAACCTCCACCCATACCAATTCGCACGGAGTATCTACTTCGACTTCACTACAAGATAAACCACTACTGACAGACACAAACACTCCACCACCAATTCTGCCTTATCTATCTTTCCTGAACACCGTCTGAGACTTCGTAAAAATTTCTGCAGAACTTATTTCAGGCTTTAGCCAGCTTTCTGTACCTATAACGATATCAGCTCCTGTGCTTTCTATTAGCGCTTGAAGCTCAGGGACTTTTCCAGCGCAACTACAACAATTTACAACTATAATTCCGACTGTTCCTTGATCCAAGCACGTCCTGTAATTGCCAAGCACCCTTTGACACTGCAGCCCATCCCGCACTTTCCCGAGGCCTTCTAACCTAAAAAACCGCCCAGTCCACGCCACACAGCCTCCGCTACCCGTGTATCCGCCAGCTGAGTGTAGTGAACTCCTGACATATTCAGCGGAACCCGAAACCCCACCACCCTATGGCGCAAGTCAAGGAATCTGCAGCCAACACGGTCGCAAAACCGTCTGAGCCTCTGATTCAGACCCTCCACCCGGCTCTGCACCAAAGGTCCGCAGTCGGTTCCGTCAACGATGATGCAGATGGTGAGCTCTGCCTTCATCTCGTAAGCAAGACCGGCAGCCTTCACCAAATCAGATAGCCGCTGGAATCCAGAGAGAATTTCCTCAGATCCAAAGCGACACACGTCATTAGTGCCGACATGTGCCACCGCCTGCAGCTGGCTGCACCCTGTGTTCTTCGTGGCATCCGGAAGGACCCTTTCCACATCAGGAATGACTCCTCCCGCAATGCACACGGAGTGCACACTGGATTTCTTCCCCTCCTTAGCCGCCGTATCCCTAAGGGGCCCCATTACGCGCCTAACATTGGAGATCCAACTACCAGTAAGCCCACCCTCTGCGATTGCCCAGACCTTGAAGGCTGAGAATGATCCTCTGAAACAGGGCAGGCAGCTGCATCTGGCTCAGCCAGGGACAGTGCCTGAAACCGGTTTGTCAGACGCACCGGGGAGGCTTTCTGATCAGCCTCCGGGGACGCCTTTCGCTGCCTGCCACACCTTGGAACGACCTCCCAATCAACCACAGGCGAGGGCTCAGCCCCACTACGGGCAGCAACCGGGGCAACCACAGCGGCAGACCGATCTGGGGACAGACAGGACGAGGTTGACATCCCCGTGATACCCAAGTCCGGCTCCCCACAGTGTTGCCCATTGGCAACAGCCTCAAGCTGCGCGACCGAAGTCAGCGCCGATTGCAGCTGTGAGCGAAGGGATGCCAAGTCAGCCCTCATCCGAACACAGCAATCGCAGTCCCTGTCCATTCTAATCGATGTTGAACAACAGTTACTGAAACACGAGTCCGTGCCTAGATAATGCAAGCGAAACACGCAAAGAATGTATCAACTAACCTGTACAAATGCCTAACGACTGCGCTACAATCTGCTGAATTTACGATTACAGTAACTAAAACTCGAAATTGCACCTCCTATACGAAACTCACACGCAATTTAAATAAGAATCTACCAATTAAACACTAAAGCGCGATGCTACAACTGTCAAATACTATAATACGCCCGAAATATATGAATTAAACAATGCAAGTACCTAAAAACACGCAAAGAAATTAATTAAACTATCTAACAAATAAGTAAGCTAGGGTTATACGACTTGCTGCTGCAGCTGCTTATCCAACGGCGGCAGCGAGCACACTGACTGACCAACCGACACTGGCTGTTCACAACAAAAACAGAAGACAGACGACTACGCGAATTTACACTATTCAGGTACTAAGGCGCGATGCTACAACCCTCAAATACTATAATACGCCAGAAATATATGAATTAAACAATGCAAGTACCTAAAAACACGCAAAGAAATTAATTAAACTATCTAACAAATAAGTAAGCTAGGGTTATACGACTTGCTGCTGCAGCTGCTTATCCAACAACGGCAAGACCTTGTGGTCAGTAATCCTTATAACCCTCATGATGCTCTCTATTTGCTGAGGATTACTTGTTGCCAAGAGGTCAAGTGTGTTTCCGCAACCATCTACACTTCGAATGGGGTCCTGAACTAATTGTTCAAAATAATTTTCGGCGAAGGCATTTAGTACGATTTCGGACGACGCTTTATGTGATTTTGCCTGACAGCTGGCGTCATATCGAAGCGTCTTCTCGTTGAAGTTCTCTCCGGGGTCAAACAAACCGATGACCATTCGTGCTCCCCTTCTTTGTAGGAGTTGAATATGTCCTCTCAGGTATTCCACCGGGCCCTCCAGCCTTGCTCACGTTT
This sequence comes from Schistocerca gregaria, assembly GCF_023897955.1. Lineage (NCBI taxonomy): Eukaryota > Metazoa > Arthropoda > Insecta > Orthoptera > Acrididae > Schistocerca > Schistocerca gregaria. The sequence goes on along the minus strand of NC_064928.1, from coordinate 244,504,492 downwards.
AGCGATTTCAGCCTTTGCTGAGCGCCACTGACAGGAATACCTACACACCACGCGATTAAAAGTCTCTGAATACCAATTAGAGGACAGAGGACTTTAACATGGCCCTCTATGACGGCTTCACATCTGCTGGAGACTGACTGGCCATTCTTCCTCAAGAGCCGGAACCAGAGCATGGAGTGACGTCGGATGCTGGGATGTGAAACCAAGTCGACTTTCTAATTCACCCCTAAAGGTGTTCCGTTGGGTTCAGATGGCGACTGTGCCAGCTAGACTACTTGTAGCACTCTGGAACGTCGAGCTATTCCCCGTGGTGATTTCAGGCGATTTTTTACAACCACCCACCGCAATGCTCCAACGTCCTTGTCTGCAAGCGGCTGAGGTCCGCCTGGTTTGATTTAACTGTCGCCGTTGCTTCGCGAAGAAACTGCAAAATCGCATCACTAAGAGCGGATGTGGACAGCTGTAGAACTATTGACGTGTCGCTGATGGGTTCGTTACTCAGGTGACATCCAGTGACTAGTCATATGACCAGTCAGTGAGGCCTGCTGACCGCTGATCGCTTCTGCTGCCGCTGCTCCTCTGCGGTGTCCCCCACGTCCTTTTATACCGGCGGGTCCACCCCTGCTGATAGCTGGTGGTCAGCTCCGCTTTACACAGGGGTGTACGAATACTCGTCGTCAGATAGCGTATTCCTGCACTTTAGCAAGAGGCTGGTACTCAGCCACAGTTACATTTTATGTCTACTGGTTCAATACTAGTTGAAGGAGCTGGCTTAATAGTTTCATTCAATGGAGCTAATAAGTATTGCTACACAGAACTCACCTGTTTCATTTCTTCATAGGTGTTCAACAGGATATTCGGCTCATTCCGCAGTTTCCAAAATTCCAGGACGCTTGTCCAGTAGGGAGTGAATTGAACTGCAAGAAAGACAATACTTTTTACCATAAACTTTATGATTTTTTTGTCTAAGCGACAAACAGAAATGATTTGGAACCCATAAATGAAGCCATCAGTAGTTCTGCAGTGAGGAGAGAGGTGTGTGTTAAACGGATCAGTGGGGCGACGCGCAGAGTTTTGGAGAGGGCGAGATGAACGTGGTGCCAGGTGACAGGGAGCCAGTGTGTGCGTGGGTGGGCGACTGGCAGGGCGTGCGATGCTCGAGTGGAATCACCTGTTTTAACTAACTCTGACGTAACAACAGTGACAGCGTGATGCTGTGAGTGGTGGTTCCCCGGTGCAACTTGACGTGATCAAGGCCGCTGCGGTTTCAGTCACTATCTCGTCATATCTTCTGCTGTCTTCTGTGACGGTACGTCACATAAATGCACATTTGGAGAAAGGGAAAGGAAGTTTTTGTTATGAGACGCGTGAATTATAAGTTATTTAGAGACTGTGTACGTGTGCGCGATGTATAACAAATAGTAAAGAATGTATGTAATTATTATCAAAACACAAATATCGATGTAATTAACAAAACACAGTTTTTTTGTATAATCTCTGTGTAACATAGGCCATGAAGATCAGAGACAATGCTTTGATTGAACTAGCTCTCCTGTTTTGTTTCGTGTAGCGATAGGCCGCCATTGTAGTGCTGTCTGATAATTAACCTAAGTTTTATCTGTATTTTGAAAAATATATTAGAAATTGTCATTAGAAAGTGTGTATTATTGGCTTAGTTGTCACCTCTTATGATTGCAACCATTAATTACAATTAACAAAGTTTTTACAGAACTTCGCAGTAGAGGGAGCCCCCCCCCCCCCCCCCAAGCAGGATTTAGTCGGCCATTACGCTGATTGTAATATTTAATTAAAATATCATGTCATAACATAAAATGTAAATGAAAGAGACTTCTCAGTTTTGATCTTTCATTGATCCAAAGTTAAAAAGAGTACAAATGAATTTTGTTTATTAATATTTAGAATACTGAGTCAGTTCAGTATGTTTCATTTTGGCCGCCTAACGGCAGACGAGATTCTCTCCAGTTTCGCCTTGCAAATAATGAATAAGAAATATTCAAAATCATTAACATTCCGCAATATCTCAGTTAATCTTTATGTAATTTGGTAAATAAATAACCAGTATCCCCTGAGAACCATATTAATAAATACAGTTTGCGTAAGAATACGCATATTTTCTTTTCTAAATAGCAGCGCTCACGCAAACTATTTATTAGAAGGCGGTGAGTCGCACACTGTGTTTAAAAAATATTATATGGTGCGTACTTCGGGGCAGCCTATGTCCGTACGAGTGTCAATTAAAAGTCTCACGCTAACCCACAATATTTAAAGCCAGCCCAACCAGAATCATAAAATATATAATTATAAAAATAAAAATATACACTTATACCGTGATACTTCTCTGGTCAGTTAGTTTGTCTGCTAAAACGGGAAGTGAAAGAAGAACGAGAAGGGCTGTCATGGCAGCAGACCAAACAAATGGAGGTGTTTGGTCTACAGTTTTACTTTTTGATCGCATGTTAATTGCTGCTGAAATAAAGTTTACGGCACCAAGAATTGAAGAGACCCCTGCTAAGCGTAATGAAAAAATAGCTAGCTCTACTGATGCACCTCCATGTGCGGTAGTTCCTGCTAGTGGAGGGTAAACTGTTCACCCTGTACCAGCACCGTTATCTAGCATAGATGCCCTTCCTACATCTTTCCATTTTTAGTTGGCGACATTCAATTAGTGGGCTTTTGCTGCATTTAAACTCTGTGTTTCATATCCGTAGGTCGGTACTGGGAGTATGCACTGGCTGTAAACTTTCCATCTAAGCCACAGAGGCAATTTAGTTCTGAACACAGCATTCAGTTTCCCAAATGAACTGCAAGTCACTTTTACCCTGTTTCTTCCCTGAGGTTGTTTTCAAAAAATGGCTCTGAGCACTATGGGACTTAGCCGGCCGCGGTGGCCAAGCGGTTCTAGGTGCTTCAGTCCGATCGCAGGTTCGAATCCTGCCTCGGGCATGGATGTGTGTGCTGTCCTTAGGTTACTTAGGTATAAGTAGTTCTAAGTTCTAGGGAACTGGTGACCTCAGTCCCATAGTGCTCAGAGCCATTTGAACGATTTTGAACTAAGGGACTTAACATCTGAGGTCATCAGTCCCCTAGAACTTAGAACAACTTAAACCTAACTAACCTGAGGACAGCACACACACACATGCCCGAGGCAGGATTCGAACCTGCGACCGTAGCAGTCGTGCGGTTCCGGACTGAAGCGCCTAGAGCAGCTCACGCACCGGTCAAAGTTTAGCAGTTCATCAAGTATATGTATAATTTATTTATTAGTATCTTGGTGCCGCCATACCAACTGAGCACTTTGTTGGTCTTACTGTAGTTAATACTGAGGCCTGTAAAACTGTTCTCGGATTTGCAGGAGGATGTTCGAGTCAAGTCGACGCAATATTTTGACATCCCGCCTGGCCGTCATCTTCGGGTGAGACAGGAGATGCTGTTGCCCTGCCACTGTGGAGCCGGCGCCCCACACAGGCCAGCGAGAGGACGGCTGAACCTTTCTGGAGTTACGCTGACGATATCAGTCTGGCTACGCTACAAGACGGCGCGGTGCATCACGCAGAGAAATTCCTAAAAACTGCGCTGTGGAAAGAATCGGGCCACACACTACTTCCTCCCTGATTTGTACCACAAAACGTGCACGACATGACTAATCGGAGCACATTCGGACGCTCACCGACGGTCATTGTTCCCACGCGCCACTCGCAAATGCAGCAAAGAAACGGGGGACACGACGGTGCTCCCACAAGTACCCTCCGCCACACACCGTGACGTGGTTTGCAGCTGACTACACACACGCTGAGGAATCCTGCCTCGCAGTGAGCCCAACACGCCTCGCACCCGTACCCGCTGCAGAACCCCTGCCCCGTTGGTCACACTCTGTTTGTTTGTGCCCTGGCCATCGCCGCTCGTAGGAAGGTGGACCACGACCGCTCGCTTCCCCGTATCGCAAGGCACGTGCTTAACGGCCAACAAAGCGACTTGGCGACTTCCCGTGTTCCCACGTAATGCGGCGCCGCAGTAGAAGTGGGAAAAACCGACCGCTTAACACCGACAGCGGTGTTTTAGTTCTCAATAACCGGCCCTCTTCCTTACTTGTTCCCTTTTGGCTATAAGAAGATCAATACGGATTAGCCATAGGAGCAGTGCTAAAAGTTTTCGTTTTTAATAAACTTTTTGACAAAAGGAGTAATTTTTATTCGTGAAATTTGAATTGGTTTGATATATTGGTTTCTTGTGGAAAATGGGAAAAGGGACCAGTGCTATTTGAATAGCAATGGCGACAGAAGCGAGCAATAAATGCATAACATAATCGGTAGTGCATAGCTCAGACAATAATGTAGCCGTTGCCGTGCGTCGCGGCTTAAGGTATGCGTGTGCGTGCACTGTTGGAGACTTTCCCCCACCTGGTCTACACGGCCGTTCGTCGGACACCCGTTGTATTGGTGATTAAAATTCTTCTCGGTATTATGCCGCGTCATTGCTAAAAACTAACAACAATAATAAACAAAATATCCACGGGTGTACTGCCGGTCTATAGTGTCCAACGGGCACAATATTTCGGCGATCAAACATGTCGCCATCATCAGATGAACTGACGGACTGAGCTCCGGTGAACGTGCCGGCACGGAGATCCGTACGCTATGGCTGCTCAGGGGGAACTGGGTTCGGTCGCGGCGGCGGCCGATTTAAATACCCTCCGCCCGCGGCGCACTCCCTCCGTCGTCCGCACCACGGTAGCGCGGTGGAACAGATTGCGACGGCGTCTGAGATGACGTCGGTGTGATGGCTCTGTCCGCCGTGGTCGTCACAACTATGCGTTTGCTCGATTTACTCTTGATTAACCCAATCGCTGGTTCCCAAGCCTTGCTAAGATTATAGCCACAGTCACGGTTTATGAGGTCGTCATTGGTGCGAATTTCGATGGCCTCTCTAACAACGCTGTCCCAGTATCTCGACGTCTGTACCAGAATCCACGTGCGTTCATACTCCATAGCGTGATTTTCCGACAAACAATGGTCAGCGACCGCCGACTTGCTGTGATACATCAGTCGAGTGTGCCTCCGGTGTTCACGGCATCGATCCTCGACGGTACGCATCGACTTGCCACATTGACACGGAATCTGGTACACGCCGGCCTTCCTCAAACCGAGGTCATCTTTGGCGCTCCCCACCAGTACACGAGTTTTATTCGGAGGACAAAACACAGTTCCGACCCGGTGTTTCTTCAGAATGCGGGCGATTTTCCCCGAGAGTGCGCCTGTGTATGCAATAAATGCAGTGCCTACCTCCTCCCTCGTGACTTCATCCATCTTAATAGGTTGTGACGCAGTGGTTGGGCGGAGAGCACGTTGGATCTGCCACTCTGAGCACCCATTTTTTCGAAATACAGTTCTCAGATGTTCCAATTCCTGGGGTAGACTCTCTGCGTCAGAGATAGTGCGCGCCCTATGTACTAGAGTTTTAAGTACCCCATTCCTCTGTGAAGGGTGGTGGCAGATGTCTGCGTGCAAATACAGATCAGTGTGTGTTGTCTTCCGATACACCCCATGACCTAGGGTGCCGTCAGCCCTTCTCCTGACCAAGACGTCAAGGAAAGGTAATTTACCCTCCATTTCAGTCTCCATAGTGAATTTGATGTTGGGGTGTATGGAGTTTAGATGTGTAAGGAAGTCAAGGAGTTTATCCATACCATGTGGCCAGATGACGAACGTGTCGTCCACGTAACGGAAAAAGCAAGTAGGTTTCCATTCGGATGACGACAGGGCTTCCTCCTCGAAGTTCTCCATGTACAAATTCGCTACCACCGGTGAGAGTGGGCTACCCATGGCGACTCCTTCCGTTTTTTCGTAGTATTCTCCATTAAAAAGAAAATACGTGGAAGTCAAGACATGCCTAAAAAGTCCAGTGGTATTCTCGTCAAACCTCTGACCAATCAACTCTAGCGACTCTGGCAGGGGTACCCTCGTAAACAAGGAAACGACGTCAAAACTCACCATGATATCTGACTCATCCAACATGAAGCTATCAAGGCGTTTAACAAAATCCACGGAATTACGGATGTGATGAGGGCATTTACCCACATAAGGACTTAATATTCCCGTCAGGTATTTGGCCAACAAATATGTAGGTGCCCTGATGTTGCTGACAATGGGGCGTAATGGTACCCCTCTTTGTGAACCTTCGGGAGTCCATATAGTCTAGGCGGTACCGGACCTTGGGGTAACAATTTCTTAGCGTCACCCTCCGGTAAATCTGCGTCCTTGAGAAGAACCCTCGTCTTGTTCTCCACCTTCTTTGTAGGGTCAACGCTGATCTTCCGGTAGGAATCGTCATTTAGCAGGCTTTACATCTTATCAGTGTAGTCCTTATGGGAGACAACAACTGTAGCATTGCCTTTGTCAGCCGGTAAGACAACAATTTCAGAGCGTTCCCTCAGATCACGAATAGCCGCCCTCTCTTTACTGCTGATATTTGACTTCATCGGCTTGGATTTCGTCAACGCACGTCAAGTTTCACGACGTATTTCCTCGGCTGATTTTGGCGGAAGTTGAGCTGCAACCTGTTCAACAGCACTATAGCACTAACAATTTTCTGCGACCGGAGTGAACTTGGGGGGGGGGGGGGGGGGGGGAGCGACGTTGAGACCTTTCTGCAAAACCGAGACCGCATCATCAATGAACACCATACCACTCAAATTGATGACAGTCTTGCACGGAACCTGCAGAGATGGTTTGTCAAGGAGACGTGAGAACTTAGCTGTTTGACGTCCCGTAGCCTTCTTATGGACGGAATCAGCTGACACCCAGGTGACACCATCAATCCAATCCCAGGAAAAAGAAGTGAACTTAGTAGCCAGTTGCAAATGTAATTTGAGTAATTCCTGTGAGATAAACTCAAGGCTCCGGCGGGTGAATTGCACTCTCTCACGTACCAATGCGAGGCTGGCTCGTTTCTTGATTCTCTTAGCTGCTGCAGAATCGATGTGATGCATAACCTTAGCAAAATTTGGAACAACATTCTCGGAACGACATCTCTTCAGAAAGGCAAGAGTACTTAGCAACCGACATCTACGGTGGCGCAACTTTTCAAATAACAAACTAAAACCGACGTTTCGGCCGAATTGCAACGACCTTCCTCGTGCCCTGAGGAAGGCCGTTACAATTCAGCCGAAACGTCGGTTTTAGTTTATTACTGTTGTTAGTTTTTAGCGATGACGCGGCATAATGCCCAGAAGAATTTTGATCACTACGACACCGGCCGCGGAAGCCTACGTTCTTATACCGGTTGTATTGCTCAGTGGCACCAACCTTAGTCTGGAAATATTTTCCGAAGGGACGAAGCAGTGAGGTATAAAGTTTCATTTGCTTTAAAAAATTAAAGGTTTGTCAGCTATTTCCATGATACAATAAAAGAGGAAGGAAAGTATGGTAACAGTAATAAATAAAAAATTAACAATAATTTATTTATAATATTTAATAGAAACAGTAGCTCATTTGTTGACTCTGTCTGCATAACATGCCTTTATCTCCATGAAGCCCTTGAAAGCGAACAAATTAACACGAAACACAGAGTTCTTTAATCTGAGTTCTCGCCCATGGCACTGACTATTCGTATTGCTCAAACAGTGATATGAAACCTGATTAGAACATAATTTTCGAGCAGATTTTCAAAAAATTATAATCAATAGGAGACTACTGATGATTTTGTTGTAGCGTTCAACCACTTATCACTTTTCGAGGAAAGCAGTGACGGTGGATGGAGTAAGGTTTCTTTCATTTACCTATGTAATTTAATATGTTCATTTTATGTCTCTTGAAACTGTGGGAGTCGGCATTATTTCCGTCTTATTTCGATTTCTAACATTTATACTGGAAATAATATGAATAAAAAAACCGAAGATGGTTTATTTCAGAAACAACCTATTTCCAGCGATTTTCAAAGTCAGGTTGAATTGGCGTGGGAAAAAAAGCCGATATAACTGAAAAGCAGTTGTTTCAGGGATAACCACCATCCCTACACCGAATCAGGGGACATAATTAGTTTGTTACGTGTTTCATAAACCATTTCAACATTTCTTTTACGCAGGAGAAATTATTTTAACTTAGATTGAAAACTTGCTTTGGTACCTGTCAGATATTATCGGGCAAATGGTCAAAAATTTTTGTTGCTGCATATCGAACTCCTTTCTGAGCCACTGACAGCTTTGATAACGAGTCATTTTTCCCCTCTAGTGTTGTAGGTATGTACATCACTGATCCTGTCAAACTATGATGGGTCGTTTATCATGAATTTCATTCGAGAAAATGTGTACTGTGATGCGGCAGTTAAAATGCCAACTCCTTGTAGAGGTACCTACATGACACCCACCAGTGAACAACATATATTATTCTTACTGCTCGGTTTTAGGCAATCAGTGCTATCTTCATAAGTGATGACTTACTCCAGAAAATTATTACGTAAAACATTACTCAGTGGAAATATCTTAAATATGTCACGAGGTTGATTCTGCGGTTTTTATTCTTCTTTTCAAAATCAGAATTATATGAAGAGCAAAAGTAGCTGATCTTAACTGTTTGAGAAGCTAAGTAACATGCCCCTTTCATTTCAAGGTTTCATCAACATAAACACCCAAAAATTCGGGGTATTCTACCTATTTACTGACTCCTGCTCATGTGCTACATCAGTTGTTAGTATGACTGCTCTGTGGAACTAAATATAGCGTCTTTTCTCTAAATTTAGATAGTGTCCATTTTCTAAGAACCACTTTATAATTCTTTGGAAACTATTATGTTACAAGAGAAGTTTCCTCTCTAATGGTATTTATTATAACACTAGTATCTTCTCCGAAAAGTATCAATTATGCTTGTTGAATGTTAAAAGCAGTGTCATTGAGATGTATAAGGAATAAGTATGGAACCAAAATTAAACTCTGTGGGACTCCATTTGTGATTTCTCCCCAGTCACTAAAATTTCTACCTATCCGACGTTGTTTGAATTATTCAGCATAACCTTTTGCATTCTGTCTGTTAAGTAACCAGCTGTGCATAAAACCATCAGTTCCATTGTAAGTAGGCTATTTAGGTTTTCTTATTGGTAACGCCACATAGCGCTCTGTATGAAAAATCACTGGCTGTGCTGTGCGCAGTCTGTGGATAGTTTGCATTGTTGTCTGCCATTGTAGTGTCGGGCAGCGGCAGCTGGATGCTAACAGCACGTAGGGTTGTGCAGTTGGAGGTGAGCCGCCAACAGTGGTGGACGTGGGGAGAGAGATGGCGGAGTTTTGAAATTTGTAAGAATTGGTGTCACGAACTGATATATATATATATATATATATATATATATATATATATATATATATATATATATATATATATATATATATATATATTATGACTATTAAGGTAAATACATTGTTTGTTCTGTATTAAAATCTTTCATTTGCTAACTATGCCTATCAGTAGTTAGTGCCTTCAGTAGTTTGAATCTTTTATTTTGCTGGCAGTAGTGGCGCTCGCTGTATTGCAGTAGCTTGAGTAACGAAGATTTTTGTGAGGTAAGTGATTTGTGAAACGTATAGGTTAACGTTAGTCAGGGCCATTATTTCGTAGGGATTTTTGGAAGTCAGATTGCGTTGCGCTAAAAATATTGTGTGTCAGTTTAAGCACAGTCTTGTGTAATTGTTCAAAGGGGACGTTTCATATAGACCAGTCGTGTATAATTTTTCTAAGGGGCGTTTCACCATGAAAGTTAAATTTTTCTAAGAGAGTAATATGATTTACACAATCAAACGCCTTGGAAAGATCACAAAAATACCCACTGACGATATTTTATTGTTTAAGGATTGTACTATTTTATGAGTGAATATATAATAGCATTCTCAGTCAAGTAATCCATCTGGAATTCAAACTGTGAAATGCTAAATAAACTATTTCTACTTAAATGTTAGGCGACTCTTGAGTACATTACTTTTCCGAATACTGTTGCGAAAGATGTCAGCAGGAAAACTTGATGATAACTGTTTAAGTTTATCTTCTCACCTTTATCATAAACAGGTTTAACAATTGTATATTTCAACATGTCTGGAATAATTCCCTATGCCAGTGATGCGTGATGCTAAGACCATTACTTATTAATTTGGAATAAATTTTCAGAATTCTGTTTGATGTTCCACCAACATCAAATGAGCTTTTGTTTTTAAAACTTTTAGAACTCCATTAAATTCGCTGAACGGCATTCGTGCTACTTCTAGTCGCTTCAAGTTTTGTGGGTGGAATGACATTTTCAATACTCTTGCTTCTTCAACGGAACCAATGAATAATATTTTTGGTGCTTCATTTAGAGAGTGATTGTTAAAGGTATTTGCAACTTGCTAATTATCAGTCGGAACATTGTCATTTAGTTTAATTGATATGGAATCTTGTACACTGACTGGCTGTCCTATCTCCTATTTGACAATATCTCATATAGTTACTATCCGCATAATTTATTTCTGTCACAATGTGCACACTTCTAGACATCTCAATGACTTTCCTTAAAATACTACACAATTTTTGCACTATGATAGTAATGTCAGATCTAAATTTATTCTGGCATTTATTTAATTACACTGTTCCTGTTACATGGCATTTCGGTTCCCTTAGTTGTACACGGTTACTTCTGGATAACGTTTTAGGAAAGGGACTTTCAAACACTTAATTTAGTATGGAATAAACTGAATTTGACATTACCATCTCTTTCTCTCTATACCTCATCCCACGTCACTTCTTTCAGCACGCAAAACACCGCTGTTAGCAAACGTCATCAGCCACTTGCCTTGAGTTGCACAGTAGTCCCGCTGCGTTGCTGTCCTACCACATCACTGCTCCACTTCTTAGGGACGATCCAGTCCCACTACGGAGCTCATTAGCTAGACACCATGATGAACTACCGTAATGGTCGGTCTACTTGTTAGATATCATGTAGTCTCATTTATTTATGTATAAATACGCAAAGTCTTTTTTTTTAATTTTTGATATGTTTTATTGTATAATAAACGTCATCAATCACCTCATAAATTTACTCACGCAGAAAATTGCCATTTTAAACCACATGTGTCGTCCGTCATCCAAAAAATACGTGCAGTTTTAATGTGCTGCTTCTTAGACATCATGAAGTCCTACATTTGTAGCCTACGTCTAAGAAGCAATGCAGTCCTACTACACTGCTCTACTTCTTAGCCAGAATACAGTCCTACTACACTGTCGCACTCCTTACACGGTAAGCATCCCAGCTCGTAGATCTAGGACTGAAACAAATAACGTTAAAATACAGAGATGGGCTTATTCTACCACCCCGCCAAAGCCGTGTATCTATAAAACACTGCGTTTGCGCACAGTCCGCATTTGGACGTCGATGACAAATATGGAGTGACCTTACAACAACGTACTAACTTCTGTTTTGGGAAGACTGACAACAATGAAAAGAGCTTTTCTGAAAAAAAGGAAATATATCACGATTTCCTACAAATTTTAGTGTTAGGAACTCTTTTCTGAGGTGTAGCGTTCTACAGAACTGAGACGATAAACAGACTAGGCTAGAAGAGGACAGAAACTTTTGGTATCTGCTGCTACAGACGAACGCAGAATGTTAAGCGGGTGGATCGGATTACGAACGAACAGGTATTGGATCGAATCGGGAAAAACTCGACTAAATGAACAGATAGAGCAAGAAATTTTCATTTTGCTACTGGAAGGAAGTGACGCGGTTAGGAAGTGTAGGCAGAGTCCAAGGTTGGGTATGAAGGGTGTTTTCGTAAGAGCGTGCAAAAATGTAAGAGGACGCACAGAATTCTCCACTGTACAGTTTGAGGTAGCCAACCTGGGGTCAGAGAAACCAGCTTGAGGAGATACGTAAGTAAACTTGTCTATCGCTTTGCCTAACGTTACTATTTTCCACCTTACTTACAACTAACACGCGTACAAGTTTACATGTACTGCGCTGTTTATTTACATGTATTTTTTTTATCTCCTGCCAGGAAACAAGGAGACGTGCCCGATTACTAGGAAGTCATGATGCACATGTCGTTTACTTTACTTCCCCATAGGATGGCTCTGTTGAATCGTATTTACATTGTTCCATGTCAAAAATGTGGTGCTACAGAAGAATGCTGAAGATTAGACGGGTAGATCACATAGCTAATGAGGAGGTATTGAATAGAATTGGGGAAAAAAGAAATTTGTGCCACAACTTAACTAGAAAAAGGGATCGGTTGGTAGGGTATGTTCTGAGGAATCAAGGGATCACAAATTTAGTATTGGAGGGGAGCGTGGAGAGTAAAAATCGTAGAGGGAGACCAAGAGATGAATACACTAAGCAGGTTCAGAAGGATGTAGGTTGCAGTAGGTATTGAGATATGAAGAAGCTTGCACAGGATAGAGTAGCGTGGAGAGCTGCATCAAACCCGTCTCTAGACTGAAGACCACAACAAACGACAAACATGTCGGAACGTGCTACAAATAAACGACAGACACTTTCATTACTCTGTGGGATTCAGAGACGTACAGTACAACACGGTGGAATAGTACCGGTACTGCCTCACTGACGTGCTCCTTCTAGTGTGGGGAGGTACGTTGCACTGCCCTCGCTGATGAAAGACGAGTGTTTATTTCTCTCGATTCACGAATGCGGCAGACTGGTTCTACCTCTACATCTACATCTACATGGATACTCTGCAAATCACAATTAAGTGCCTGGAATAGAGTTCATCGAACCACCCTCACAATTCTCTATTGCTCCAATCTCGTATAGAGAGCAGAAAGAATGAACACCTACACTCCTGGAAATGGAAAAAAGAACACATTGACACCGATGTGTCAGACCCACCATACTTGCTCCGGACACGGCGAGAGGGCTGTACAAGCAATGATCACACGCACGGCACAGCGGACACACCAGGAACCGCGGTGTTGGCCGTCGAATGGCGCTAGCTGTGCAGCATTTGTGCACCGCCGCCGTCAGTGTCAACCAGTTTGCCGTGGCATACGGAGCTCCATCGCAGTCTTTAACACTGGTAGCATGCCGCGACAGCGTGGACGTGAACCGTATGTGCAGCTGACGGACTTTGAGCGAGGGCGTGTAGTGGGCATGCGGGAGGCCGGGTGGACGTACCGCCGAATTGCTCAACACGTGGGGCGTGAGGTCTCCACAGTACATCGATGTTGTCGCCAGTGGTCGGCGGAAGGTGCACGTGCCCGTCGACCTGGGACCGGACCGCAGCGACGCACGGATGCACGCCAAGACCGTAGGATCCTACGCAGTGCCGTAGGGGACCGCACCGCCACTTCCCAGCAAATTAGGGACACTGTTGCTCCTGGGGTATCGGCGAGGACCATTCGAAACCGTCTCCATGAAGCTGGGCTACGGTCCCGCACACCGTTAGGCCGTCTTCCGCTCACGCCCCAACATCGTGCAGCCCGCCTCCAGTGGTGTCGCGACAGGTGTGAATGGAGGGACGAATGGAGACGTGTCGTCTTCAGCGATGAGAGTCGCTTCTGCCTTGATGCCAATGATGGTCGTATGCGTGTTTGGTGCCGTGCAGGTGAGCGCCACAATCAGGACTGCATACGACCGAGGCACACAGGGCCAACACCCTGCATCATGGTGTGGGGAGCGATCTCCTACACTGGCCGTACACCTCTGGTGATCGTCGAGAGGACACTGAATAGTGCACGGTACATCCAAACCGTCATCGAACCCATCGTTCTACCATTCCTAGACCGGCAAGGGAACTTGCTGTTCCAACAGGACAATGCACGTCCGCATGTATCCCGTGCCACCCAACGTGCTCTAGAAGGTGTAAGTCAACTACCCTCGCCAGCAAGATCTCCGGATCTGTCCCCCATTGAGCATGTTTGGGACTGGATGAAGCGTCGTCTCACGCGGTCTGCACGTCCAGCACGAACGCTGGTCCAACTGAGGCGCCAGGTGGAAATGGCATGGCAAGCCGTTCCACAGGACTACATCCAGCATCTCTACGATAGTCTCCATGGCAGAATAGCAGCCTGCATTGCTGCGAATGGTGGATATACACTGTACTAGTGCGGACATTGTGCATGCTCTGTTGCCTGTGTCTATGTGCCTGTGGTTCTGTCAGTGTGAGTGATCATGTGATGTATCTGACCCCAGGAATGTGTCAATAAAGTTTCCCCTTCCTGGGACAATGAATTCACGGTGTTCTTATTTCAATTTCCAGGAGTGTATATCTTTCCGTACGAGCTCTGGTTTCCCTATTTTATCTTGGTGATCGTTCATCCCTATGTAGGTCGGTGTCAACAAATTATTTTCGCAGTCACAGGAGAAAGTTGGTGATTGGAAAAAAGAAACGAGGGAGCTGGCAACATGAGCACCACTCGCACACCCGATGTCGAAGAGGAGGGGCTGGAAGGTGTTGCAGCGGACCCCACTGCGAGTACTCGTCGTATTGCACGTGACATGCGCTCTGCACGTACTGGCGTGCCCAGAGTACTCCACGAACAACAATTACACACGTATCACCCACAATGAGTTATTGCAGTGACTGTGACTGGCTTTGCACCAAGGACGGCGTTGTGTGAGTGGTTGCAGCAACAACGGGCTGATCCAACAGATTTCCTCCAAACCGTGCTGTTTACTGACGAGGCCTCATTTGATCGTAATGGTATTTCGGACAGCACGAATAGCAATGCGTGCGATGGGGAAAACCCTCACGCTCTAGCAGAGTCACACCATCAGGTACGTTTTGCTGTTAATATCTGGGCCGGCACTGTACACGGAAGTCTCACTGGGCCATATCTTCTGTCTGAATGGCCGCCTGCACTTGAGATTCGTGAAAAGAAGTCTACCTCAATTGTGGGAGAGCGTACCCTTGGCCGTTCGAGAGACGATGTGGATATAACATGACGGAGCACCGCCTCACTTCAGTTTGGATGTCCGCAACTATCTCAGTGCTGTATTTCCTGGTTGCTGGATTGGAAAGGAGGTGCCATTCCATGGCCTGCGAGGTCTCCAGACATGAATGCCCTCGGTTATTTCCTATGGGGATATCTAAAGTCACTCGTGTATGGGACCCCAATGGACATGGAGATGGAATTAGTTGCCAGAATTGTAGCCGAGTGCGATGTAATTCGAAACAGACCAGGGACATTTGTGGGGGTGCGTCAGAGCCTCGTTCGATGTCGCGCTTGCATTGAGGCTGACGGCCGCCAGTTCCAGCACATTTTGTAAGATGCAGTGGAAATGGTACGTTCATTGTGCCAATGACGGTATTTGAAGTTAACTGTAACTAATGTAAATAAGAAAGCACACAGTAATGTGATTTTATTCCTATTATCCCTTGAAGCTGGAATGTTCCCTGCCTCAAACTGCACGCTGTCACGGAAACGCCCTCCATAAGCAGGACCAAGTAAATGCAGGATGCGTAGCTACTCAGAGATGAGGAGGCTTTCACAGAATAGAGCCGTGTGGAGAGCTGCGCCGAAACGGTCTTCGGACTGAAGACCACAACAAGTGCTGCAAAAAGTATAATTCCTTCAATAAACATAACACTTCAAAGAAGTCAGTAGCCAGGGTAGAGCATTCTAAGGTTTTGGGTGTACATATAGACGAGAATCTTAATTCGAAATTTCATATTTTGGATCTCCTAAAGCGACTAGGTTCAGCAAACATTTGCAATCAGAATAATTGCCAATTTTGAGAATGTAGAAATTAGTAAGATAATATACTTTGCATACTTCCACTCTCTGATATCATACGGAATAATATTCTGGGGCAACTCAACACTTAGACAAAAGGTGTTCACTGCTAAAAAGAGATAGAATAATGTGTGGGGTTCATAGTCACTCATCTTGCATGCATCTGTTTAAAAGGTTAGGAATTCTTACAACTGCTGCACAGTACATTTACTCAGTAATGAAATTTTTTCTCAACCACACGGGCCAGTTTAAAACCAACAGCAATAATCATGATTATAATACTACAAAAAAAAGACCTACACTATCCTTTACTTAACCTATCTTTGGCACAGAAAGGGGTAAAATATGCTGCTATAAAACTTTTTGATAAATCACCAGATGAAATAAAATGTCTGGCGGACAGCAGTAATAGTTTCAAAAACAAATTGAAATCATACCTCCTTGACAACTCTTTCTATACCATAGATGAATTCTTGAATATGAGTAAATAAATCTAGAGGGGAAAAAATACCTTGTTTCCTGTGCGTATTTCTTGTGCATTTGACACGTTCCACATCATAACGGTTTTCCGTGCTATTGATCACTAGAACACGTAACTAACTAACAACGATTTGAAATATGATACAGATTAATGGAAAATGAATGTGACAGAAAGAAAGTATTCCTGTGATGGCAGTAATGAGTTTATTTCAGAAATATACATATAGACTGAAAGGTTAATTGTCACTGCTCCTGTGGACATTCACAAGTGTTCGCTGTGTGCTCCATTTGTGGTATGGCGGATGTCTGTCTGGCGCTGCATTTCCTACCAGGTCCGTTTGAACGTAGTACGATCAACGCACTTCACCCCGCCGACTGTCCGCTGCTTTAACTGTTGTTCAGTCCTGCGGAAATGGGGGATACGGAAACCATATCCTAGACACATCCTCAAAACAAAAAAACCACTTGTGTAATGTACGAGGTTACGCCAACGTGTCGAGTGTACGTCCTGCTGCAAAACGAAGTACCTTTCCTGTCAGCTGAAGCATCAACGATACAGAAAGCATAACATGAAAGGCTATACTTGTAACAGTAGGTTCCGCGAAGGAGGAAGAACCAAAGACTCTGTGATTTATTAGCGCGTAGAAAACATTAAGCTTCATTGACTCACGTTCAGCTTCCAGCGAGGGTTGCGGCATTACAAACTATGCATTTTCATTTTGCCACTTCAGTGAAATGTGGCTTCGGCAGGGAACACAAGTCTGTCTGCGAAACCGTCCGCCTCCAAGCGTGCTTGAAAGTCTGTGCATAGTTTTCTCCGTTTCAGTTTATCGGCTGCTTTTAGCGGCTGCACCATTTAAGTTCTGTAAGCCTCGAACTGCAGACGCTTGCGCAACACACGCCACATTGTCGACTGCGACACGTCCACCTCCCCCTGGCAGGACTAGCGAACTTTCTCGAGTTTCGTTCTCAGATCGTACGAATGTTTTCCACCACTTCCTTCTCGACTGGTGGCCATCCTACGGTTATTCTTGTTGCGTACGCATCTTGACGGTGTGGTGCGACTTTATCGAACTCGGCCCGAAAATATATTTCAAGAAGGATTACTGATGATATTTTTTGCGTATTCTATGACATCGTACTCCTCTTCTATGGCGGATGCCACCATTTCGAATACTAACGCCAGCGCTGAACAACAACGGCGACTTTCCATTGCCTCATTGTTGGCTGTAAGAGTTAACCTTCCAGTGTATCTGGGTATTCCCGATATAAAGCCATTACTGCAGTCACAGGAACGCTCTCTGTTTGTCCCATACTATTTGAATCATCCTCCACAGTACTTAATTTCATCGCTGCCGTTTAACAGGACATATCCGGGACTCCACAGTCACCGAGGAAACACTCGAAGAACTCGTCCAGCGAGAGTTTGAGTCCGAGAATGAGGCAGCTGTGGCAGCAGAACGAGGTGGCGGGGTATATGATCTGCAAAACAGACGGGACCGCCACTTTCAAGGCATTCCTAATTACGCATATAATTTTTTTGTGAATTTCTTTACATTTCTATTCTTTTTCTTTTGTTCATATGGGCATATCTAATAGTGATTATGTAACATTCTACTGTGGTTTTTAAATGTAAAGATGTAATTGTCATTATTTCGTTTGCCAACGGATAAATATGTTTCTTGTTTTGTACCTGTCGTAAAGTTTGTCAAGTTCTCTTTTGGAATATTATTAAATGTGAAAAATGCAGTCAATAACATTTATAAAGATTTATGTAATTTACGATAACGATATAACATCTACCGAACTATCAGACTGTTTATTCTCTTTACCACTACGGTATGTAATGCCATCGCCAGCGAACTTTAAGAGCAAAGTGGCGCTAACAATACTTTGTTGTGGCCGACACGAACAGTGCTTTTATGGGAATGAACTTTGCTGGTACTGGTTTTGGGTGGTGAAACTGTTGTCTGTCACATTCTATCAAGCCGTTAAAGTGAAGACTTTAATTAACTGTGCAATATAAATGACTTTCAGTGTCGTCGTCGATGTCTGAGATGCGAGAACAGAGTGAACATTGTTTACGTTGTGCTTCACACACAAGAACAATTCTATGAACTGTGTATTTGTGGCTAAGACTACATGACTGTGTAATTATGGACGATAGCGTCACGGACAGTGCATAAAGTATAAAAACGAGCGATGTCTACGTCATGTACTTTGAAAGAGAGGACATGTCAACAACGGTCGTATACTGGCGTCTTGTGGTTTGTTAATCACCACGGGGATAATGATACAGCTGTGCCGGAACTTTACTTGCGTTTCGCCGGAGAAGATTAACCAGCGGAACTGCCTGTGTCCTGCTCTCGTCATCGTAACCCGCCGACATCGTGCTGCCCAACGCAACGCTTCGTATGCAACAAAAAGTTAGAGATTTCGCCGAACGCTATCCCCTGACCTAGAAACTTTCTTTCTCTATTAAAAGTATAAGAATTACAGACTCTATTCAAATAAATTCTTTGTTTAGTTAATGTTTGCTTTCTGCTAACGAAACTAAAATTACAATCAATGAATTAAAATTTGCGTGGTAGTCATTGTTGAAACACCAGTAAATATAAACTTCTTCCTCTCATTAGAACTAATTCTCCCTGCATGTCAAAATTATTGTAGTTATTTTATGTAGTTTTATGTATTGTTATGAAACTAGATATATGACAGTGACTAATAAGAGTGTTTTGTCGCGAAATATGGCTTCGCGCGAAAATTACGGCGACCGTCACAATTGCTTGCGTTCTGACCAATAACGTAAAAGCTGCTACTCCGGTATTGGTGCATTTCCTGACCTGAGCGTGAATTATGTATGTCAACTGTCAAAACACGTAGAGACTGTTTACCCAGTAATAGAAGTTTTTGATATTGTATCGCTACGAGTCCCCTGTGTTCAGGCGATTATTAACAGTATTGTGTGTGATTCACGAAATTTTGTCACTTTTTCTAAATCCTTTCAGATATTGTCTTAGATGTCTTTGAAGCTTCAGAGAATATATACACAATTTTGTCGGTTCAGGTTAATTTCAGAGCAGTTTCTTGTGAGTATTAGAATTTTCAGTTCATAAACAAAGTGGGATCGTAACCAATTGAGAGGTGTAACAAAGAGTGTGGTTTTCCAACTAGAATTTTGGATTACTTCACAGTTTAGATTTTGATAATTATTTTTCCTGTGGGTTGAGATCATCACACACTTCACTCCGGCGCCTGGCAGTGGCGTATATACGAGGTGCATTCAAGTTCTAAGGCCTCCGATTTTTTTTCTAATTAACTACTCACCCGAAATCGATGAAACTGGCGTTACTTCTCGACGTAATCGTCCTGCAGACGTACACATTTTTCACAACGCTGACGCCATGATTCCGTGGCAGCGGCGAAGGCTTCTTTAGGAGTCTGTTTTGACCACTGGAAAATCGCTGAGGCAATAGCAGCACGGCTGGTGAATGTGCGACCACGGAGAGTGTCTTTCATCGTTGGAAAACGCCAAAAGTCACTAGGAGCCAGGTCAGGTGAGTAGGGAGCATGAGGAATCACTGCAAAGTTGTTATCACGAAGAAACTGTTGCGTAACGTTAGCTCGATGTGCGGGTGCGTTGTCTTGGTGAAACAGCACACGCGCAGCCCTTCCCGGACGTTTTTGTTGCAGTGCAGGAAGGAATTTGTTCTTCAAAACATTTTCGTAGGATGCACCTGTTACCGTAGTGCCCTTTGGAACGCAGTGGGTAAGGATTACGCCCTCGCTGTCCCAGAACATGGACACCGTCATTTTTTCAGCACTGGCGGTTACCCGAAATTTTTTTGGTGGCGGTGAATCTGTGTACTTCCATTGAGCTGACTGGCGCTTTGTTTCTGGATTGAAAAATGACATCCAAGTTTCATCCATTCTTACAACCGACGAAAAGAAAGTCCCATTCATGCTGTCGTTGCGCGTCAACATTGCTTGGCAACATGCCACACGGGCAGCCGTGTGGTCGTCAATTAGCATTCGTGGCACCCACCTGGATGACACTTTTCGCATTTTCAGGTCGTCATGCAGGATTGTGTGCACAGAACCCACAGAAATGCCAACTCTGGAGGCAATCTGTTCAACAGTAATTCGGCGATCCCGCAAAACAATTGTCTCCCCTTTCTCGATCATGTCGTCAGACCGGCTCGTGCGAGCCCGAGGTTGTTTCGGTTTGTTATCACACGATGTTCTGCCTTCATTAAACTGTCGCACCCACGAACGCACTTTCGACACATCAGCAACTCCATCACCACATGTCTCCTTCAACTGTCGATGAATTTCAATTGGTTTCACACCACGCAAATTCTGAAAACGAATGATTGCACGCTGTTCAAGTAAGGAAAACGTCGCAATTTTAAGTATTTAAAACAGTTCTCATTCTCGCCGCTGCCGGTAAAATTCCATCTGCCGTACGGTGCTGCCATCTCTGGGACGTATTGACAATGAACGCGGCCTCATTTTAAAACAATGCGCATGTTTCTATCTCTTTCCAATCCGGAGAAAAAAATCGGTGGCCTTAGAACTTAAATGCACGTCGTAGCACTCGTGCTGGGACACTCTATAAGCGGCAGTCAAACGAAACGAGACACATGGAAAAAAAGTAGGCTGTTTACTATTTCAAAAGTAATCGTAATAACTGTTAGTATATCTATCCCACTCTCAAACAAGACGGTCAGTGCCTTTTTAGAGAAATGTTTGCGGTTGTCTACGGAAGCATGATTTTATCGAGTCGTACACCTCTTCGTCCGAAGCAATTACACGCCCACGAATGTCTTTTCTCAGGACTCCAAAAGCACGGAAATCGTATGGGGAGAAATTGTGACACTAAGTTCACAAGGCTGGTTCGTGTATGCCGCAGAAGTATCGCTTGTAAACCTGTACACATCCTCCGTACGATCCCGATCACTCCCCATACGATTTCCATATTTCTGGAGTGCTGAAAAAAAACATTCGTGGTCCTCAGTTTGCTTCGGACCAAAACGTGCACGCCTGGGTACAGTCATGGTTCCATCGGCAATCGCAAACATTTTTTCCGTGAAGGTAATCACCATACCTCACAGTGGGTTACACGTATTAACACATACGGCGATTACTTTTGAAATGATAAATAGTTATTTCCGTCTGTTTCGTTTTCATTGGACTACCCCTTGTACATGTACATTACCTGCATCTACATATATACAAGTATGTGACATGGGTTAGCAACATGCACACATACAGAAGGCGGCAGTATCGTGTACACAAACTACACTGAAGCGCGTAAGAAACTGGTATAGACATGCGTATTCAAATAGAGAGACATGTAAACAGGTAGAATACTGCGATGCGGTCGGCAACGCCTAAATAGGACAACAACTGTCTGGCGCAGTTGTTAGATCGGTTAATGCTGCTAGAATGGCAATTTAACATACTTTAACTGAGTTTAAACGTGCTGCTATAGTCTGTGCACAAGGGATGGGACACAGCATCTCCGAGGTAGCCATGAAGTGGGAATTTTCCCGTACGGCAATTTCACAATTGTACCCTGAATATCAGGAATCTCGTAAAACATCAAATCTCCGACATCGCTGCCCCCTGAAAAAGATCCTGCGAGAGAATCGTTCTACGTGACAGAAGTATAACGCCTCACAAATTACTGCAGATTTCAGTGCTGGGCCATTAACAAGTGTCAGCGTCCGAATCATTCAACGAAACACCATCGATATGGGCTTTTGGAGCCGAAGGCCCACTCATGTACCCTTGATGGCTGCACGACACAAAGCCTTACGCTTTGCCTGGGCCCGTTAACACCGACATTGGACTGTCGATGCCTGGAAACATGTTGCCTGGTCGGACGAGTCGCATTTCAATTTGCACCGGACGGATGGACGTGTACGGGTATGGTGACAACTTTATGAATCCATGGACTGTTCAAGCTGGTGAAAGGCCTGTAATGATGTGGGGCGTGAGCAGTTGGAGTGATATGGGACCCCTGATGCGTCTAGATACGACTCTGACAGGTGACACGTACGTAAGCATTCTGTCTGATCGCCTGCATCCATTCATGTCCTTTGCGCATTCCGACGAGCAATTCCACCAGGACGTACAGAATTGCTACAGACTGGCTCGAGGAACACTCTTTTGACTTTAAACACTTCCACTGGCCACCAAATTGCCCAGGCAAGAATATTATTGTGAATATTTGGGATGCCCTGCAAGAAGAGATTTGCACCCCCTCGTATTCTTACGGATTTATGGGCACGCCTGCTGGATTCATGGTGTCATTTCCCTCCGGAACTACTTCAGACATCAGTTGAGTGCATGCCACGTCGTGTTGTGGCACTTCTGCCTGTACGCGGGGGCCCTACGCGATATTAGACCCCCGTTGTTCCATGCTGCATTTATCCTACAAACTTTTCAGCTACATCATATTTTCGGCGTTATTCTAGGTGGCAACAGTTAGTGACTCACCCTGTATATCGTCATTGTTAACAGTATCAACTTACTACTAAGAATTAAGAGCTTTCAATCAGTTAATACTAGGCAGAAATCCAATCTGCATTTTCATCGCACCTCTTTCACTCTTCTGCACAAGGCGTGCAGTTTTAAGCTGCATCCATTTCCAATGAGCTATCACAAGAATTCAAAAATCTTAGCGGTAATCCAAACTGAAGAGTTTCTTCCTAGCTCACTCCTTGTATTCTGTCGAGGAGTTTCTTGAAAAATTAAGTTCATTCCTGTGTTACATTGTTGACTGTGTCTATATGAACTTGTACTTATCTATTTAGGAATCATAAACATTTTATTTTCTCTGTTGTTACTTTTCTGTTGTAAGTTCATGCACTCACACGTTCCATGACCATGGAGGTTTGCTCCTCAGATTGGTCCTACGGAACTAGACGTGTACAATAAAAAAAAAACTTTATTTGCAGGATTCATTATCACACGATTATATTGACAGTGAGAGTAACGTTACGCAGTAGGAAATCGGTAACGCCACAAACGGACGGATTAACTGCGTATGTTGATGCAACATAGACGGGGGGCAGTTTACACTGGTTTCCTTGCTCTTATACGTAGGCCTATTGTCTGCCTCGTTCCCCGAGATATCGCATCGGGCGCTTTGTGTGTCGACCATCCTCTGCGCTGAAAATCTATATCTACATAAATTTACATATATACTCCGTTAGCCACGAAGCGGTGTGTGGTGGAGGGCACAATTCGCGCCAAAGTCATATTTCTCCCCTGTTACACTAGTGGATCGCTTGAGGGAAAAACGACTGCTTTAACGGTTCAGTACGAACCCGTGGTCTAGGGGTAGCGTCTTTGATTCATAATCAAAACGTCTTCGGTCCCGGGTTCGATCCCCGCCACTGCCTAAATTTTGATAAATAATCAGCATTGGCGGCCGAAGACTTCCGGCATCAGAAGTCAGCCTCATTCTGCCAACGGCCTTGTCAAAGAGGGCGGAGGAGCAGACAGAGGTTCAGGGCAATCTCTTGTCCTAGGGGTGGGAAATTGCCCCTAAAGGCGGAAGAATCAGCAATGGTCAACGACATGAGGATGCAGAAGGCAATGGAAACCACTGCATTAAAGACACGTAACGTGTATCCACAGGACATGTGGCCTGTAGTGAAGAAGTGTCATGATGATCTCTCCATTGGCAAAAGATTCCGGAATAGTCCCCCATTCGGATCTCCGGGAGGGGACTGCCAAGGGGGAGGTTACCATGAGAAAAAGATTGAATAATCAACGAAAGGATAATGTTCTACGAGTCGGGGCGTGGAATATCAGAAGCGTGAACGTGGTAGGGAAACTAGAAAATCTGAAAAGGGAAATGCACAGTCTAGATATAGTAGGGGTCAGTGAAGTGAAGTGGAAGGAAGACAAGGATTTCTGGTCAGATGTGTATTGGGTAATATCAACAGCAGCAGAAAATGGTATAACAGGTGTAGGATTCGTTATGAATAGGAAGGTAGGGCAGAGGGTGTGTTACTGTGAACAGTTCAGTGACCGGGTTGTTCTAATCAGAATCGACAGCAGACCAACACCGACAACGATAGTTCAGGTATACATGCCGACGTCGCAAGCTGAAGATGAATAGATAGAGAAAGTGTATGAGGACATTGAAAGGGTAATGCAATTTGTAAAGGGGGACGAAAATCTAATAGTCATGGGCGACTGGAATGCAGTTGTAGGGGAAGGAGTAGAAGAAAAGGTTACAGGAGAATATAGGCTTGGGACAAGGAATGAAAGAGGAGAAACACTAATTGAGTTCTGTAACAAGTTTCAGCTAGTAATAGCGAATACCCTGTTCAAGAATCACAAGAGGAGGAGGTATACTTGGAAAAGGCCGGGAGATAAGGGAAGATTTCAATTAGATTACATCATGGTCAGACAGAGATCCCGAAATCAGATACTGGATTGTAAGGCGTACCCAGGAGCAGATACAGACTCAGATCACAATATAGTAGTGATGAAGAGTAGGCTGAAGTTCAAGACATTAGTCAGGAAGAATCAATACGCTAAGAAGTGGGATACGGAAGTTCTAAGGAATGACGAGATACGTTTGAAGTTCTCTAACGCTATAGATACAGCAATAAGGAATAGCGCAGTAGGCGACACAGTTGAAGAGGAATGGACGTCTCTAAAAAGGGCCATCACAGAAGAAGTAAAGGCACGAGAAAGGCAATTCTGACGTTACGGCTAATAATGGAAGCAAGGCTAAAGAAAAATCAAGACACGTTCATAGGATTTGTCGACCTGGAAAAAGCGTTCGACAATATAAAATGGTGCAAGCTGTTCAAGATTCTGAAAAAAGTAGGGGTAAGCTATAGGGAGAGACGGGTCATATACAATATGTACAACAACCAAGAGGGAATAATAAGAGTGGACGATCAAGAACGAAGTGCTGGTATTAAGAAGGGAGTAAGACAAGGCTGTAGCCTTTCGCCCCTACTCTTCAATCTGTACATCGAGGAAGCAATGATGGAAATAAAAGAAAGGTTCAGGAGTGGAATTAAAATACAAGGTGAAAGGATATCAATGATACGATTCGCTGATGACATTGCTATCCTGAGTGAAAGTGAAGAAGAATTAAATGATCTGCTGAACGGAATGAACAGTCTAATGAGTACACAGTAAGGTTTGAGAGTAAATCGGAGAAAGACGAAGGTAATGAGAAGTAGTAGAAATGAGAACAGCGAGAAACTTAACATCAGGATTGATGGTCAGGAAGTCAATGAAGTTAAGGAATTCTGCTACCTAGGCAGTAAAATAACCAATGACGGACGGAGCAAGGAGGACATCAAAAGCAGACTCGCTATGGCAAAAAAGGCATTTCTGGCCAAGAGAAGTCTACTAATATCAAATACTGGCCTTAATTTGAGGAAGAAATTTCTGAGGATGTACGTCTGGAGTACAGCATTGTATGGTAGTGAAACATGGACTGTGGGAAAACCGGAACAGAAGAGAATAGAAGCATTTGAGATGTGGTGCTATAGACGAATGTTGAAAATTAGGTGGACTGATAAGGTAAGGAATGAGGAGGTTCTACGCAGAATCGGAGAGGAAAGGAATATGTGGAAAACACTGATAAGGAGAAGGGACAGGCTGATAGGACATCTGCTAAGACATGCGGGAATGACTTCCATGGTACTAGAGGGAGCTGTAGAGGGCAAAAACTGTAGAGGAAGACAGAGATTGGAATACGTCAAGCAAATAATTGAGGACGTAGGTTGCAAGTGCTACTCTGAGATGAAGAAGGTAGCACAGGAGAGGAATTCGTGGCGGGCCGCATCAAACCAGTCAGTGGACTGACGAGAAAAAAAAAAAAAAATCGAGCTCTTATTTCCCTTATCTTTGAATGATGAACATTACGCGATTTGAAAATTGGTGGTAATAATATATGCTGTACATCCTCGGCGAAGATTGGATTTCGGAATTTAGTGAGCAGCCCCTTCTGTTTAGTGCGCCGTCTATCTGCAAGAGTGTCCCACTTCAAACTTTCTATGACATTTTTTATGCTCTCGCGATAGCTAAATGTACCAGTCACAAATCTTGCCGCTGTTCTTGGGACTTACTCAATCTCTTGAATCAGACCCAACTGCTAAGGGTCCCGTACAGAAGAACAGTACTCTAAGACTGGACGAACTAACGTATTGTAAGCTATTTCTTTTGTTGAAGGACTGCATCGATTCAGGATTCTACCAATAAACCGCAATCTAGAGTTCGCCTTACCCGTTACTTGTGTAATCTGATCATTCCATTTGAGATCATTTCGAATAGTCACACGCAGATACTTGACTGATGTTACCGCTTCCAGAGACTGATCATTTATTTTGTACTCATACATTAATGGGGTTTTTCGCCTTGTTTAGTAGGTTGCACTCACTAATATTGAGAGATAACTGCCTATCATTACACCACTCCATTATTTTTTGCAAATCCTCATTTATTTGTTCACAACTTTCGTGTGAGACTACAGCATCATCGGCAAACAGTCTAAGGCCGCTGTCAATACCGTCAACCAGATCGTTTATGTAAATCGCAAAAAGCAGCGGACCTATTACACTGCCCTGGGGCACACCTGAAGTTACTCTTCTTTCTTTTGAAATTACTTCGTTCAGGACGACATACTGCTCGCTGTCTGTTAGAAAACTTTCTATCCAACCGCATATCTCATCGCATAGACCGTACGGGCGCACTTTTTGTAGCAAGCTACAGTGCGGCACTGAGTCGAATGCGTTTCGAAAGTCGAGAAATACGGCACCAACATGGGAGCCGGTAGCTAGAGCCTGTTGTATATCGTGCACAAAGAGGGCCAGCTGTGTCTCGCATCACCGCTGTTTTCTGAAACCGTGCTGGTTTCTGCAGATGAGCTTCTCAGAGTCTAGAAAGGTCACTATGTCTGAACACAAAATAAGTTCCACGATTCTACAACAAATCGATGTCAGTGAAATTGGCCGGTAGAGGAACACTGTTTACGATGAATACAGCTACAAAGGTGACTATACCACGTTAGGTACTATTCACTG
Source organism: Schistocerca gregaria (assembly GCF_023897955.1). NCBI lineage: Eukaryota > Metazoa > Arthropoda > Insecta > Orthoptera > Acrididae > Schistocerca > Schistocerca gregaria. The sequence continues at coordinate 244,477,221 of NC_064928.1, read as the reverse complement.
TGAGCGGAATATCGCATCTGTAGTGTAACTGGCGATGGGACTTGGTTTCTACATTTTTGTACTGGGCACTTGAAACGTGTTGACGCGAGCCACGGCTCTACTGCGGCAGAGCCCGCCCTACCTTGGGCCTGGCGGTCCACGGCAGCGCCGGCGGCAGGTGGCTCTCGATGAGTCTGGGCGGCGGCTGGTCGGCTGCCTGCCTGATGGCGTCCGGCGCGCCCTGCCTCGCCGCCGCGGGCAGCAGACTCACGTGTCTGCCGGCGGGCCCTGCGCTCAGCAGTCTTACAAAGGAGCCGCCGTTCAGACACTTCATTCTGCGGGTTCTCGCCCGAGGTACGGGAACCGTTTCGTGATGCACATCTCCTTAGCGGTCTCGAAGTCCAGGTCGTTCATCAGAAACCACACCAGATCCTGTGTCCAGGTCGAACGATCGTGCTCAGATAGTAATCATTTGCCACATCGGAGAGGAAACGGTGACGTTTCAGCATCCTCACGTGCCAAGTATTCACCGAAATTTTAATATTATTTACGTATCTGGAGAGCGGTGATAATCGATACAATGGTTTCTGAGCGTACGTCACATCTGCTGGCTGAAGCTAAGTGTAAAAGTAGTCTTCGAATAACGTAGTTGAATTGTGGGTCGGCAATGTTACGTACTCTGAGTCCTTGTGAGGCAAACTGTAAGTAGGCTGTTTAGGTTTTTATGTTGGTAACGCCCTGTAGCGCTCTATATGAAAATCACTGACTGTGCTGTGTGCAGTCTGTGGCTTGTTTGCATTGTTGGAATTTGCTATTGTAGTGTTGGGCAGTTGGCTGTTTACAGCGCGTAGCGTTGCGTAGTTGGAGATTAGCCGCCAGCAGTGGAGGATGTGGGGAGAGAGATGGAGTTTTGAGAGCGGCTGATCTGGACGTGTGTCCATCAGAGACAGTAAATTTGTGATACTGGATATCATGAACTGATATATATGTATATTATGACTTTTGAACACTATTGAGGTAAATACATTGTTTGTTCTCTATCAAAATCTTTCACGGTCCCGTCCCAGGCCGTTGCACCATTGATGTGTGGTTTTGGATTTCCAGGTCGTGCTGGAATTCCCAGCTTCTGGAGATCCGTCCGTGCTGACAAGAGTTCGCGACTGCGACATTCAGTTCTACAGTGACATTTGCAGATGTCGCCATCTTATTTGTCGTCACAATCCTCTTCAGTAATTGTCCTTCACAATCACTCACCTCACAGTTTAGTGCGCGTTGTGAGTTAGCGCACCGCTTTTCATGCGTGCAGTACAAATCTTCTGTACGGTGCCTCTTGAAACAGCGAACACTTTGTCTACCTCGGTTACGGAAGCATCCAGCATATGAGCACCAACAATTTGGCCACGTTGGAATTTACCGGGTGATCAAAAAGTCAGTATAAATTTGAAAACGTAATAAACCTCGGAATAATGTAGATAAAGAGGTAAAAATTCACACACATGCTTGGAATGACATGGCGTTTTATTAGAACCAGGCGCTCCACCCCATATTGCTAGATGCGTGAAAGATCTCTTTCGCGCGTCGTTTGGAGATGATCGTGTGCTCAGCCGCCACTTTGGTCATACTTGGCCTCCCAGGTCCCCAGACCTCAGTCCGTGCGATTATTGACTTTGGGGTTACCTGAAGTCGCAAGTGTATCGTGATCGACCGACATCTCTAGGGATGCTGAAAGACAACATCCGACGCCAATGCCTCACCATGACTCCGGGCATACTTTACAGTGCTGTTCACAACATTATTCCTCGACTACAGCTATTGTTGAGAAATGATGGTGGACATATTGAGAATTTCCTGTAAAGAACATCATCTTTGCTTTATCTTACTTTGTTATGCTAATTATTGCTATTCTGATCAGATGATGCGCCATCTGTCAGACATTTTTTGAATGTTTGTATTTTTTTTGGTTTTAATAAAACCCCATGTCATTCCAAGCATGTGTGTCAATTTGTACCCCTCTATCTACATTATTCCGTGATTTATTCAGTTTTCAGGTTTTTAATGACTTTTTGATCACCCGGTAATTAGCTCCGACGTAAGAAACTCACAAGTACACTGAACAGTGTTTTCACCACGACTGACACCTGCAACGTATTGAGGGCCAAGGGGGAGCGATCGACCACCGTCCATCGGATGCACTGTGGAGGAAAACACACCATTCTCTCGGCCGCTGTCGGCTTTCGTGGCGTTAGACCCTGTGCTTCTCAGCCAAGTAGTTTCCCGGTCCTCCCGCCGAAGACAAAATGTTGCCAGTATCGGAAATCGAGTCCGGGTCCTCTGCAAGGCAGCCAGACACTCTGATCACTGAGCTACACCTGAGTGTATATACATACTCCACAAGCCATTACTAGCGATTTCCTTGCACGTCCCACTCACCAACAGAGCGAGGGAAAAACAACTGTATTTATGGCACCCTACGAGCCACAATCTCATCTTAGGGTAAGTCTAGGACGAGACGTAGCAGTGGCGTAGTTCACAAATGCGCCGCTGGAGGGCAGCTCAAGCTACCTGCGAGGACCTCTTCCGTGAACAAACGTGGTGCGAAAGTGTTGCTGACATTTTCATCTTTTGGAGAAAAATCACGTTTCCCGTTCTGGTGAGCCGAAAAGTTTTATCGTGTAGCCATGGTAGTGTAGTATTAAGGTTTCGCTTGCGCAATATTGATTTTTTTTTACCTGTGAGCTTGACAAATGCAATTAACACGACTCCGCTATCTGGAGATATGTTTCAGGGTGGTTCGTCTTCCCCAGACAGCCGGGAGAGATGGACAAGTACTTATTTGAGAGTGATGGACCACTTGTCTCAATGTGGGAGAGATGGAATACAGCTACATTTAGCTACAAGGGATGTGGAACAACCCCACTGAAGAGGGCCGCAGTCCCGGACTACGCTTATTTGACGCAAGATACAAGATACGTCTGTGCCAGCAAATGGACGAACAGAATGTCACACACAGGCCAACGAACCACTTCAATGCTCATCAAAAGACCTGCTGATCCAAAGGACGTCAGAACTGTTATCTGGACAAGGCGATTTCTTTCACTTCCACAACTGCGGACTCCACTCCTGCTAAACGTAAAACATCTACGTTTACCATCTCAAAACTGGCTACTCCTAAACCAACACAGACAAAACTTTTGGAAGAAATATCATCTGTTCCATGCGTTAATAAAACCATGAACTTTAAGAAGAAGGCAGTCAATGCATCTAAAGGTCTAAACTCTGCCGAAAATAGTGAAACGGTAAAGAAAAAGGAGGATAACAGCAGAAAGGAAACATAAAAAAGATACAAAAAGCTAACCAACGAGAAATAGTAGCGAGGAGAAAAACAGACTGAAGGAGCAAAAACAGAAAAATAGTCTAAACAGCTCATCTTATTCATTAGATGTAGATATGGTAGAAGATTACAAAAATAACTGTGATGAATGGGGTGAAGGTTAATCTGTTGGGTGTGGCAAAATCTATTATGAAACTAATAAAATTCACGATTGGATTCAGTGTATTTCCTGTTCACCGAGGACACGTGAATATTGTTCAACATTTGGTAGCAGGTGTAATTGCTATGGCGAGAGAAAGACAGGCTAATGCTTGAACAAAACCAAGAGCTCATTAGGAAAATCAGAGTTCAATCAAGATTTAAAATAAACTGATCAAAAATTTTGTGACTAAACTATTTGACAATATAATTCTGTATTCATTGCAGCATATTCCAGGTAAAATACGAAATTATAGTTGTCTCTTTCCTTCATATATAGCCTTTTCCTATGGTCCATCTGTCCCAGTACACTGGTCCATCTCAGTCCTAGACGTATGGGTGAGATGGACCACTCACGTATGTTTTCCTTTTCCCATATCTCTTATACACTCCTGGAAATGGAAAAAAGAACACATTGACACCGGTGCGTCACACCCACCATACTTGCTCCGTACACTGCGAGAAGGCTGTACAAGCAATGATCACACGCACGGCACAGCGGACACACCAGGAACTGCGGTGTTGGCCGTCGAATGGCGCTAGCTGCGCAGCATTTGTGCACCGCCGCCGTCAGTGTCAGCCAGTTTGCCGTGGCATACGGAGCTCCATCGCAGTCTTTAACACTGGTAGCATGCCGCGACAGCGTGGACGTGAACCGTATGTGCAGTTGACGGACTTTGAGCGAGGACGTATAGTGGGCATGCGGGAGGCCGGGTGGACGTACCGCCGAATTGCTCAACACGTGGGGCGTGAGGTCTCCACAGTACATCGATGTTGTCGCCAGTGGTCGGTGGAAGGTGCACGTGCCCGTCGACCTGGGACCGGACCGCAGCGACGCACGGATGCACGCCAAGACCGTAGGATCCTACGCAGTGCCGTAGGGGACCGCACCGCCACTTCCCAGCAAATTAGGGACACTGTTGCTCCTGGGGTATCGGCGAGGACCATTCGCAACCGTCTCTATGAAGCTGGGCTACGGTCCCGCACACCGTTAGGCCGTCTTCCGCTCACGCCCCAACATCGTGCAGCCCGCCTCCAGTGGTGTCGCGACAGGCGTAAATGGAGGGACCAATGGAGACGTATCGTCTTCAGCGATGAGAGTCGCTTCTGCCTTGGTGCCAATGATGGTCGTATGCGTGTTTGGCGCCGTGCAGGTGAGCGCCACAATCAGGACTGCATACGACCGAGGCACACAGGGCCAACACCCGGCATCATGGTGTGGGGAGCGATCTCCTACACTGGCCGTACACCTCTGGTGATCGTCGAGGGGACACTGAATAGTGCACGGTACATCCAGTCATCGAACCCATCGTTCTACCATTCCTAGACCGGCAAGGGAACTTACTGTTCCAAGAGGACAATGCACGTCCGCATGTATCCCGTGCCACCCAACGTGCTCTAGAAGGGGTAAGTCAACTACCCTGGCCAGCAAGATCTCCGGATCTGTTCCCCATTGAGCATGTTTGGGACTGGATGAAGCGTCGTCTCACGCGGTCTGCACGTCCAGCACGAACGCTGGTCCAACTGAGGCGCCAGGTGGAAATGGCATGGCAAGCCGTTCCACAGGACTACATCCAGCACCTCTACGATCGTCTCCATGGGAGAATAGCAGCCTGCATTGCTGCGAATGGTGGATATACACTGTACTAGTGCCGACATTGTGCATGCTCTGTTGCCTGTGTCTATGTGCCTGTGGTTCTGTCAGTGTGATCATGTGATGTATCTGACCCCAGGAATGTGTCAATAAAGTTTCCCCTTCCTGGGACAATGAATTCACGGTGTTCTTATTTCAATTTCCAGGAGTGTATTTTAAGCGGCAGTGCCTCAAAAAGGCATTGTACTTTCTATATGATACTGTATACGAACATGCTGCCTGAAGTCAAAAGAAGCTGAGAAACAGATAAAGTTTATGCTGAAGAAGAAAGGTTGTCCGACTTTCCCGGACTTACTCTATCTTCGTGGTCCTTACGCGAAATGTACTTTGGTTGCAGCAGACTCGTCCTGAAGGTAGCTTCAAATGCTGTTTGTCTAAATGTTCTCAGTAGGTTCAGCTTCCCTCTTTCGGCATTCCCATCTGAGTTCCTGAAGCGTCTCCGTAACACCTGCGTGTTGATCGAACCTACCGGTAACAGTTGAAGTATGCAGCCTCTGAATTGTTTCGTTGTCTTCCTTCAGACCGACCGGAAGAGCATCCCAGACACTCGAGCAGCACTCAAAAAGCGCATCGCAACCACTCTGCCCTAAAATTCTGCCAAAAAAGTGAAGTCGGCTATTCACCTTTCCTACAACCATTCCTATGTGCTCGTTCCATTTCGTTTTACGACGTTATACCTAGGTTTCGTACATGGCTGCACGTTCAGAGAATGTGACTAGTTACAATTGAAAGAGAACAGCCCTCGGACACTCCTAGCAGTGTTTAAACCCGGCTAATTCGTTAAAACTAGTGACCGAGAGCTGTCTCCTGTCATTTGTTGTTATATGCAGACTGTGTCAGGCGGCACACTGGTAATGGTGTATCCGGAAATTACGCGTCCGTTTCCCCTACTCCTCCGCGTTAAGTCAAAGTTTTCTACATTTGGAGCCAGCCGGCATTCATCACAGCAGCCAGAAATTTCGCCTGACTCACCTTGCGTCGTCCTACAGTCACTCAACGATGATGACTTCCTGTACACCACGGCGCCATCAGCAAACAGCCTCAGAGCACTATGGGACTTAACATCTGAGGTCATCAGTTCTCTAGAACTTAGAACTACTTAAACCTAACTAACCTAAGGACATCACACACATCCATGACCGAGGCAGGATTCGAACCTGCGACCGGAGCGGTCACGCGGCTCCAGACTGAAGCGCCTAGAACCGCACGGCCACACCGGGGGGCAGCCTCAGATTCTTGCTCAGGCTGTCAGATCATTTGCGTATGTAGACAATAACAGCTGCACTGTCACACTTCCCTGCGATATCCTGACGATATCCTTTTCTCTGATGAACACTACCTGTCGAGGACAATCTACCGGATTCTGTTACGTAAAAAGTCTTCCAGCCAGTGGCATATCGGTGAACCTTTCCCATACATAGCTTTCGTACCTTCGTTAAAAGGTGTGCAGGGGGGGGGGGGCGTGACAAACGGTTTTCGGAAATCTGGGCACATAGAATGTTCCGTTGGCCTTCACCCGTGGATAGCACATTATCGTGTGAGAAAAGACGAAGCTGTGTTTCACTCGATCGATGCTTTCGAAAACCGTGAAGATTTCTCGAGAGAAGCTTTCCCATCTAAAGGAAATTTATTATATTCGATCCGACAATATGTTAAAGAATTTGGTAGCGAGCTCATGTTAAGGATATTGGTCTGTAATTTGGCAGGTCAGTCCTCCTACACCTCTTATAATTATACAGGAGTGTTTTTGCTTAGAAGATCGAGTGAACTGACTGAGCAGCCCTTAAGTAATACGACATCGAAAGGCAATTCCAGAGACATTTAAGACCAAAACGAGAGCCACCTCTTTCGTTGTGTCCTCGTAAAGGTGATCAGGTAAAGGTGACGAGAAATGTAACAAGTGGATGGAATACGATTGTGATGCAAGAAGAGGAATACAGAAATACTATTGGGGTTGTAGAAAAATATCCGCTACCAGTCACAATAAAAGGTTGTTTATTCGTCGCACGACCGGTTTCGGGCTGCGCCCATCTTCAGGTGTTTATAAATTCATGTACATGTCTGTACAGTTGGAAATCAAACAAGATGAAGCACCATTATTGCAGTTATACTGTGGTGATAGTTTCGCCACTTAGTTACACACTTATGGCCATTTTCACCCCCGTATATCAGTTTTACCAAGTATAGCTCCATATTACACTATTATGATGTGCACTCGTGAGATACACTATGTTTACATACAAACATGTGGGCTGTGGTCAAAGAAACCATTCGTGTGACGAATAAACAACCTTTTATTGTGACTGGTAGCGGATATTTTTCTACAACCCCATAAAGGAACAGTCACGGAGTTCTACAGCATCCACTATGAATAAAATTCAGAAATACTGTTATTTGCAGACAATGTTGCGATTTTGTCGCAATCATTAGAAGACACGGGGAATCCAACCATCCGACACAGAAATAAACAGGTTTACAACTCTTTATCGAGGAAGAACAGTATATGGCGAACATCAAGAATGTCCTACATTGGTGACATTAGAACGAGGGAAAAATGTAGAACGTGGAGAGATTTAAAAACCTAGGACAATGGACACAAAAAAGTGTTATGGGACCAAGAAGAAAGAAGATAAATGTAGCACTCAAACTCGTTATGAAGGTGTACGACAATAAGAATTCTCGAATGAATACAAAATTAAAACATTATCAGCGATCTGCCCTGAAGCCTTGGATGCTGCAGAAAGCCCGAACCTGTCAATGACAGGATTATTTAGAAAGGTGGAACTTGTAGAGTGAATGGTTCTCAGCCTCGAAATGTCTCCTCGACGCGGAACAGCAGGAAGTGATGTCACAAAAGTGGTGCGAGGCTGAGCTGCCCGCTCCCCGCGAGTCCGATGCGCCAGCTCTGTGCGGACGTTCCTCCTCCGCAGGCTGACCTGACTTGGGGAAGGTGACGAGCCAGACGTCGTCCTGTCTGACGGGGAAGTCGTGGATGCACTGCGCGTCCAGCAGGAACTCTGCGGGCATGACGCGGGCGCCGGGCCGCGTCACCACGAAGCCGTCCCCGTAGCGGTGCTCGAACCCGGCACCCAGCCGCTCCGCCACCGGCTGCCGCAGCCGCTCCCCACTCACCGACATCGCGCCTTCTCACTGCACACAAACAGCAGAGCGCCTCTGACGTTAAGATAGGGGCGCCAACACTTCCTAAATGCACTGTAATGTTGTTGTTCTTGTTGTGGTCTTCAGTCCTGAGACTGGTTTGATGCAGCTCTCCATGCTACTCTATCCGGTGCAAGCTGCTTCATCTCCCAGTACCTACTGCAACCTACATCCTTCTGAATCTGCTTGGTGTATTCATCTCTTGGTCTCCCTCTACGATTTTTACCCTCCACGCTGCCCTCCAGTACTAAATTGGTGATCCCTTGATGCCTCAGAACATGTCCTACCAAACGATCCCTTCTTCTAGTCAGGTTGTGCCACAAACTTCTCTTCTCCCCAATCCTATTCAACACCTCCTCATTAGTTATGTGATCTACCCATCTAATCTTCAGCATTCTTCTGTAGCACCACATTTCGAAACTTCTATTGTCTTCTTGTCCAAACTATTTATCGCCCACGCTTCACTTCCATACATGGCTAACCTCCATACAATAATTTCAGAAATGTCTACCTGGCACTTAAATCTATACTCGATGTTAACAAATTTCTCTTCTTCAGAAACGCTTTCCTTGCCATTGCCAGTCTACATTTTATATCCTCTCTACTTCGACCATCATCAGTTATTTTGCTCCCCAAATAGCAAAACTCCTTTACTACTTTAAGTGTCTCATTTCCTAATCTAATTCCCTCAACATCACCCGACTTAATTCGACTACATTCCATTATCCTCGTTTTGCTCTTGTTGATGTTTATCATATATCCTCCTTTCAAGACACTATCCATTCCGTTAAACTGCTCTTGCAAGTCCTTTGCTGTCTCTGACACAATTAAAATGTCATCGGCGAACCTCAAAGTTTTTATTTCTTCTCCATGGATTTTAATACCTACTCCGAATTTTTCTTTTGTTTCCTTCATTGCTTGCTCAATCATATAGTAAAGCTGCATGCCCTCGGGAAAAATTACGGCCGAAGTTTCCCCTTGCTTTCAGCCGTTCGCAGTACCAACACAGCAAGGCCGTTTTGGTTAGTGTTACAAGGCCAGATCAGTCAATCATCCAGACTGTTGCCCTTGCAATACTGAAAAGGCTGCGGCACCTCTTCAGGAACCACACATTTGTCTGGCCTCTCAACAGATACCCCTCCATTGTGGTTGCACCTACGGTACGGCTATCTGTATCGCTGAGGCACGCAAGCCTTCCCACCAACGTCAAGGTCCATGGTTAAGACCCAAAAACAAAAAAAAACAATAAATAAATAAATAAATAAAACCAACGGTGCACCGCGAAGGAACCATACGAAACGAGCCGAGATGATTCAGAAAAACTGGATGATTTATTCCAGAGGAAGGTCATCACAAACTGATAAATCCAACAGCACGTTGGCCCACCTCTGGCCCTTGCTGAAGCACCTCTTCGGCTTGACAGTGGTTGACAGAGTTGTTGGATGCCCATCTGAGGGAAATCGTGCCCAAATTCTGTCCAATCGGCGCGTTACATCGTCAAAATCCCGAGCTGGTTGGAGGGCCTTGACCATAATGCTCCAAAGGTTCGCCGGCCTGAGTATCCGAGCGGTTCTAGGCGCTAAAGTCTGGAACCGCGTGACCGCTACGGTCGCAGATTGGAATCCTGCATCGGGCATGGATGTGTGTGATGTCCTTAGGTTAGTTAGGTTTAAGAAGTTTTAAGTTCTAGGTGACAGATGACCTCAGGACTTAAGTCCCATAGTGCTCAGAGCCATTTGAACCATTTTTTTTCCCAGACGTTCTCAATTGCAGAGAGATCCGGCGAACTTGTTGGCCAGGGTAGGGTTTGGCAAGCAACAAGAGAACCAGCAGAATCTCTCGCCGTTGTCGAGCGGATATTATCTTGCTGAAATGTAAACCTATGATGGCTTGTCGTGAAGGGCTACAAAACGGCAGTATTAAATCGTCGACGTACAGCTGTGCTGTAACGGTGCCGGAGACAACAACCAAAGGGTTCCTGCCATCAATACGACTGGCACCCCAGAGTATCACTGATGGGTGTAGGGCCGTAGGGCGATCGGGGATACCTCACCTGCATCTGTGGCGTCTCCAGACTTGTCTTCGGTCTGCAGTCTCATTGGTCAGAGTAGTACTGTCTCCAGTGATGAGTCCCGCTTCGAACCCGAGCTCCGATGAACAGTGATGACGTGTGTGAAGATGACCCAGACAGTGGCGGCGTACCAACTTGGGTGTCGCCCGCCAAACGGTCCGAGGACCGTCAGTGGTGGTCTACTCACAGTAGGACCCTCTCGGTTGTTATCTGCGCCACGCTGACTGCAAAGCGGTGCGTCGACGATGTCCCACGCCCCATTTTGTCGCTCTCCACGGCAGGCCACCCTGGGCTTACATTCCAGCGAGGTAATGCACAGCCACACGCGGCCAGAGTGTCTGTCCCCTGTCGTCGCGCCTCCCAGGTCCTACCTTGGCCAGCACTGTCACCCGACCTCTCCCCAGTTGAGAACGTTTGGAGCATCCCCTCCAACCAGATAGGGTTTTGACGATTTAACTTGCCAATTGGACAGAATTTGGCATGGTATCCTCAGGACGATATGCAGGAACTCTCCCAGTCAATGCCAAACCGAAAAACTGGTTTCATAGGGTACAGAGGTGGATCAACACACTATTGACTAGCTCAATTTGTAAAGTTTTTTCTCTTGAATTAATCATACAATATTTGTGAAAATGTAATAATTTGCCTGTATTTACATGGGATAATTCCTTCGCAGTACGCCCTTTTTTGTCTTACAGTGTATAAAACTCTCTAGATAGGGTAACTATGGTAAAATTTAAATAATTTCCATCTACTTTCTTTACTGATGTTTTTTCCCCCAAATATTTGTAAGTAATGTACTGAACAGTAGTCTCACATTTAAGTAGAAAAAATTCACTTAGCACATCACAGTTTAAATTCTAGAACATTTCCTCGACTGAGGACGCTATTTATACATTCACTAAACAAATATGATAAGCCTTAAATAATAAAATATCGTCAGTCGATATTTTTTGTGACCTTTCCGAAGCGTCTGATTACGATCATGTTACTCTCCTACAAAAACTTAAGTTTATGAAATTTATAGCACACAATTGGTTTGATTCGTACTTGACAAACAGAATGTAAATGAAAACTAGAACTTTGGAAGAAGCATATTAATGACTTGCTCAAACAGTTAAGCTCAGCTACTATCACTCGTCGTATTTTTGCGTCTTTCTAAACAGCAATATGTTATGGAATATTTTTCTGGGGTACGATTTACATTTTTTAGATTTTTACTTTGGTTGTACCGTGAAACCTTCCTTTTTGCCTATTACATGATTCTAGGCCAACGGGAGGTACCTTATAGGTATTGATCACTGAGTTTACGAGTTTTAAAGAAAGAACATAAATGGCACATCTTTAGATTGCATTGACTTATAAGCTTCAACTTTGTACCACCAAGGGACCACAGACCTCAATGTGTGGGGTAAATTTAAACACTCGTACAGACAGACAAAAGGTCGGACAACAAAGCAATCGTATGAGGTTTCCATTTTACCTACTGAGACTCGGAACCCTAAAAGTAATAATATGTTCACTGTTGCCGACACTAATCACATGTAACATATCCTGTAAACTGTTCCACATCACTTCGATGAAATACTCGTTTTAATGTCTATGGGACCTCTGACGAACTAACTAATAAGTGTAATTCGAATAAAAGATTCCACACGTGTTCAATTTTTATTGCTTACGGAAGTACCGCTATTGCAATGTAACCGGAAGAAATACACAGACAGGGTATTAAGCAAAGGCAAATGATTAAGTTCGAAGTTGACTGCCATAAATTCCACCTAAGAGTTCAGTGCACTTTCAAAATCTCTTGACAACACCACGAGAAGATCTGAGATAGTCTTGCCATTCTTTTTCGGGGCCAGCGCTATTCATAATGTGAACAATAGATTGGTGTCCTGCGTTTACTTTTTTTTCGTAGACTTCCCCCTTCAACCATCCTCACAGGCAAAAGAACTGAAGGGGAAGAGGCCCGGTGGGCGGGGAACGTGATCATTCGTGCCGACCCTTTTTCCGCGGAATGTCAGATTCCGATGATGCAGTGACCTTCATTGCTAAGATAATCCAGCCATTCTTGTAGTCAAAGGAACCTCTTATAATACTGCTAGAAGCTCATTTTCAAGAAATCTAGATACAGATCGTGTGTACGCAATGTCAGCCATCGTCTTGCATTTTGTACATTTTTCATACAAATACTTCGATCGAAATTCGTATTGTAGCAGTTTCGCAGGCCCGTTATAGAGACTTTGAAAACCTACCTGAAGAAGGCAATGTATATACATCCTGGACAGTTTCAACATAAAAAGATTTGTCACTGAAACTGGAATTAGCTTCCAGGTCAATCAACTACGCCTGTATTTGCACAGGGCCGCTTTCAACTGAAATGGCAAACGGTCGCGAAAACAGCTCGGAAAGGGGTGAAAAAGACTGGCAGTGTCCTGAAAACCTTTATAAAACTATCTTTCTAATTCTCGCAAGACCACAATGAATTCTTCAAACCGCGCGGTTCCCTTAACGCCAGTGAGCTTAGGGAGCTGGACTGTCTTTGTCAGGATGTGTCCCTTCTACAATGCGATTTTCTTTTTAAATGCATCCTCATCAAATCGGTAAGAGGTTACCTTGGAGTGTTTCACTGTGGTCAGTGTGCGGTGGAGTCCACTTAAAATGCGAAGTCTGCACTCCTTTCTCCTTCATAAATAGAGCAGTAGCGAGTTTTAAAACGAAAAATCGTCGCGGTCGTGCGCCTCGACTTAACCAACTTACTTTGCAGTGATAAACAGAGTCTCCTTATTCTTCGTTCATTTCCACTGAAAACTGTTGCAACTGACTACGGAATAGTCGGTGCGACTTCAGGAATTTTACTGTTCGTACTGCCAATTGCTTCGAGTGCTCGATGTCTGCAAATTTAGCACGAGCGCTTCTTGACGTACAGAACAATGAATCGCGTCTGTCGATCGTTGTAATTCTTTGCTCCTGGATTGTCATCTAAATCTTTAAATTCTCTCTGGATGTTATTGTAATGTCGTTTCATAACAAACAAGCACAACCCGTCGCTCATTCGAAATGAGAATTCTCATCCCTCTCTTCTGTCATTTTAAAGCATTGTGACGACAGATAACTAGACTAACTCATTTTGCGCAAACAGCCACTGTGAATGTTCACAAGGTGCGACATGGTCGCGAATTGAAGAGCCGCCCGAAAACAGAATAAATTTTCTTTACTTCACGTCTATGCTTACAAATTTTAATATCACGAGACTACCGGTTCCGGCTTATAATGAGCATCTTCAGATCTGTTTTATAAAAACATGTCCTAATATACTGGCGCCGTAGTGGCATCGTGAAATGCTAAAACCTGGCATTGATTATGTGTTGAGCATTCTACAATGCCACTATGGCTCCAGAATATTAAGACATGTTTCTATAAAACAGATCTGAAGATGGTCTATAGAGACCGAAACCGGTACTCTGATGATATAAAAATGTGTGGCCATACACGTGAACTAAAAGAAATTTACTCTGTGAACGTCCTTCATACCGCGAGCAAACAGCGAATAGTAAAGAACGCTGACACCAGATTCTCCCGAACTCGGAGAGTTGTGCCGCCCCGCAGCGCTAAGTAAGAAGTGAGACGTCACGCCGTTTCGGCTATTTGCCAGGAGGAGCGAGCAGAGCCATGTGGGGGGGGGGGGGGGGGGGGGTCTCCGCCGACACGCACGCGGCCCACGCACACACACACACACACACATACACACACACACGCACGCACGCACGCGTGAGTCTGGGACGCCGTGGCCGGCGCTCTTTTAATGGATTCCTTCTTTGCTGCAGACTCTGTTCGAAAAACAATTTGTAGGCAGTATCAACATATACTAGTGAATGAAGTATCAGTCTGCGACACATAGTTGAGGAGGATTTCACAAACAGTGGGGTGCGTGGTATACTTCCTTTTCTGCAAGCTACCCACATTATACTCATCTGGTGTTTGATAATGAGAGGCCATGACGACTTCCAACAAACGTCCAACATAATTTCAAACATTTTCTAAACTTTTGTAGGCTGAAGGGTGGTGGGGGGGGGGGGGGGGGGGGGCAGGGAATAGTGCTTTATATACAGGATGTCTCTTCCATGGGTCTTCAGGTGCATTTTATCTGGTGTTTCAGCAGATACTTGCAACTTAGTTTTTAAAGCGTGTTTGTGGTGTCAGCTCAAATAAATTCTGCTCATCACGTCTTTCATTCGGTTGCCAGCGTCGGCGGAACGTGTCAGTTCGTTTCCCATTCCAAACAAAAAAGTTTTAAATCGGTACCACATTAGTCTAGTGCGACGACTCGCATTCGGGAGGACGACGGTTCAATCCCGCGTCCGGCCATCCTGATTTAGGTTTTCCGTGATTTCCCTAAATAGCTCCAGGCAAATGCCGGAATGGTTCCTTTCAAAGGGCACGGCCGACTTCCTTCCCCGTCCTTCCCTAATCCGATGAGACCGATGACCTCGCTGTATGGTCTCCTTCCCCAAACAACGCAGCCCTCTAGTGCGACATTAGTTTTACCGATGTCTACTGACAGGAGTAATGAACACGAAGGATAGCAACCAGTACTGCAGCAGCGGCTGAGCAGCGCGGTAGCAGCCAGCACGGGGCCACGGCGCTGCTCACTCGAAGCTGCAGAACTCGTTACTGTTTTACGTGTCTCACCGTCCCTGTTAACGCATATTGGAAAATGAATATCGCGCTAGAGCAATCTGGGACCGCTCTGTCGATAGGCCACGTAAAATTCCACTTTAAAAATCTTTTAGTTTGTAATGGGAAACAAACTGACGCTTTCCGTAGACCCTGAGCGCCACATTGAGGACTCGATGAGCAGAATTTGTTTGATGTGACAGCAGATAAACATTGTAAAAACAAAACTGAAAACATTCGCCGAGACAACACACTTAATGCGTCTGTTGACACCCTGTACACAGGGTGGTCCATTGATAGTGACCGGGCCAAATATCTCACGAAATAAGCATCAAACGAAAAACTATAAAGAGCGAAACTTGTCAAGCTTGAAGGGGGGCCCGCTAAATGGCGCTGCCATAGGTCAAACGCATCTGAACTGTGTTTTTTTTTAATAGGAACCCCCATTTTAAATTACATATTCGTGTAGTACGTAAAGAAATATGAATGTTTCAGTTGGACCACTTTTTTCGCTTTCTGATAGACGGCGCTGTAATAGTCACAAACTTTTATGTACGTGTTATCACGTAACACTCCGCCAGTGCGGACGGTATTTGCTTCGTGATACATTACCCGTGTTAAAATGGACCGTTTACCAACTGCGGAAAAGGTCGATATCGTGTTGGTGTATGGCTATTGTGATCAAAATGCCCAACGGGCGTGTGCTACGTATGCTGCTCGGTATCCTGGACGACATCATCCAAGTGTCCGGGCCGTTCGCCGGATAGTTACGTTATTTAAGGAAACAGGAAGTGTTCAGCCACATGTGAAACGTCAGCCACGACCTGCAACAAATGATGATGCCCAAGTAGGTGTTTTAGCTGCTGTCGCGGCTAATCCGCACATCAGTAGCAGACAAATTGCGCGAGAATCGGGAATCTCAAAAACGTCGGTGTTGAGAATGCTACATCAACATCGATTGCACCCGTAGCTTATGTCTAAGCACCAGGAATTGCATGGTGACGACTCTGAACGCCGTGTACAGTTCTGCCACTGGGCACGAGAGAAATTACGGGACGACGACAGATTTTTGCACGCGTTCTTTTTAGCGACGAAGCGTCATTCACCAACAGCGGTAACGTAAACCGGCATAATATGCACTATTGGGCAACGGAAAATCCACGATGGTTGCGACAAATGGAACATCAGCGACTTTGGCGGCATTATGGGACGAAGGATAATTGGCCCCCATTTTATCGATGGCAATCTAAATGGTGCAATGTATGCTGATTTCCTACGTAATGTTCCACCGATGTTACTACAAGATGTTTCACTGCATGACAGAATGACGATGTACTTCCAACATGATGGATGTCCGACACATAGCTCGCGTGCGGCTGAAGCGGTATTGAATAGCGTATTTCATGACAGGGTGGATTGGTCGTCGAAGCACCATACCACGGCCCGCACGTTCACAGGATCTGACGTCCCCGGATTTTTTTCTGTGGGGAAAGTTGAAGGATATTTGGTATCGTGATCCACCGACAACGCCTGACAACATGCGTCAGCGCACTGTCAATGCATGTGCGAACATTACGGAAGGCGAACTACTCGCTGTACAGGGAATGTCGTTACACGTATTGCAAAATGCATTGAGGTTGACGGACACCATTTTTGCATTAATCTGGTATTTACAGGTAATCACGCTGTAACAGCATGCGTTCTCAGAAATGATAAGGTCACAAAGGTACATGTATCATATTGCAACAACCGTAATAAAATGTTCAAACGTACCTACGTTCTATATTTGAATTTAAAACACCTACCTGTTTCCAACTGTTCGTCTAAAATTGTGAGCCATATGTTTGTGACTATTACAGCGCCATCTATCACAAAGCGAAAAAAGTGGTTCAACTAGAACATTCATATTTCTTTACGTAGGACACGTTGTTGTTGTTGTGGTCTTCACTCCTGAGACTGGTTTGATGCAGCTCTCCATGCTACTCTATCCAGTGCAAGCTTCTTCATCTCCCAGTACCTACTGCAACCTGCATCCTCCTGAATCTGCTTAGTGTATTCATCTCTTGGTCTCCCTCTACGATTTTTACCATAATTCCCACTATATCTAACTTTAACCTACCCATATCTCTTTTTAAATTTTCTAACCTACCTGTCCGATTAAGGGATCTGACATTCCACGCTCCGATCAGTAGAACGCTAGTTTTCTTTCTCCTGATAACGACAGGTCATAACCAATAGATTGTGGTCAGAGTCCACATCTGCCCCTGGAAATGTCTTACAATTTAAAACCTGGTTCCTAAATCTCTGTCTTACCATTATATAATCTATCTGAAACCTGTCAGTATCTCCGGGCTTCTTCCATGTATACAGTCTTCTTTTATGATTCTTGAACCAAGTGTTAGCTATGATTAAGTTGTGCTCTGTGCAAAATTCTGCCAGGTGGCTTCCTCTTTCATTTCTTTGCCCCAGTCCATAATCACCTACTACGTTTCCTTCTCTCCCTTTTCCTACTGCCGAATTCCAGTCACCCATGACTATTAAATTTTCGTCTCCCTTCACTATCTGAATAATTTCTTTTATTTCATCATACATTTCTTCAATTTCTTCGTCATCTGCAGAGCTAGTTGTCATATAAACTTGTACTACTGTAGCAGGTGTGGGCTTCATATCTATCTTGGCCACAATAATGCGTTCACTATGCTGTTTTTAGTAGCTTACCCGCATTCCTATTTTCCTATTCATTATTAAACCTACTCCTGTATTACCCCTATTTGATTTTGTGTTTATAACCGTGTAGTCACCTGACCAAAAGTCTTGTTCCTCCTGCCACCGAACTTCACTAATTCCCACTATATCTAACTTTAACCTATCCATTTCCCTTTTTAAATTTTCTAACCTACCTGCCCGATTAAGGGATCTGACATTCCACGCTCCGATTCGTAGAACGCCAGTTTTCTTTCTCCTGATAACGAAATCCTGTTGAGTAGTCCCCGCCCGGAGATCCGAATGGGGGACTATTTTACGTCCGGAATATTTTACTCAAGAGGACGCCATCATCATTAACCATACAGTAAAAATGCATGCCCTCGGGAAAAATTACGGCTGTAGTTACCCCTTGCTTTCAACCGTTTGCAGTACCAGCACAGCAAGTCCGTTTTGGTTATTGTTACAAGGCCAGATCAGTCAATCATCCAGACTGTTGCCCCTGCAACTACTGAAAAGGCTGCTGCCCCTCTTCAGGAACCACGCGTTTGTCTGGCCTCTCAACAGATACCCCTCCGTTGTGGTTGCACCTACGGTACGGCTATCTGTATCGCTGAGGCACGCAAGGCTCCCCACCAACGGCAAGGTCCATAAGACACGAATATGTAAAAAATGGGAGTTCCTATTAAAAGAACGCTGTTGGTATCCGTTTGACGTATGGCAGCGCCATCTAGCGGGCCAACCACAGCGCCATCTGGTTCCCCCCTTCAAGCTAGACAAGTTTCGTTCTTTGTAGCTTTTTCGCTTGCCGCTTATTTCGTGAGATAATTGGCCCGGACACGATCAGTGGACGAGCCTGTATAATACCAACAGTAAGAGTAGGCCGGACATCATTCCTTGTGGCACACCTGTAACGATACTCCGCATTCTGAAGATGCTGCGGCAGCATCGAATGTACTGTGTAACATCCACGTCCAGTAACAGTCCATTTGCAGGAGACCGGTTCCACGCGACTGCAACGAGGTAATACTTATGCCCTACTGCTAGTGCATACGTCTCGCGCTGAAATGCGGGCCACACAGAGCGATGGGCTTCGGCGTCGCTCGGTTTACGAGGCGAGCAGCAGGGCCTATACGGCCGCTTATATACGTACGTACGTGCGAGAGGGACCCGCCCAGAGGCTCACTCGGCCAGCAACCGCCCCCACACTAGGAGAGAGCAAAGCCTCTCGAGGGTAGGGACTTTACCCTCGTTTCGTAAGCGGCTGCCGCGGCACGGCAGATTAACGCATCCGCCGCTGCAGCGCGAGACGGAGTATCAGGCGCGGAGTCACGTTGCTCGCCAATTGTTCGCAGACGAGCACACGGTGCAGCTGTGTGTACGGCAGCAGGATAATTGCCAGCACATCAAACACAGCGGCAGGTACCACCCGCTGCTGCGTCATCATTACACGCGAGAACGGCGCCGGCTGCACACGCGTCACGGCCTCCCAATCGTACAGATACGTTTTTTGTACTATCACCTACTTCAAGCAGTTACTCTAGATCTGCACTGACAGCGAAATCTCTTTCATGTTTGTAGAAGTTAATGAGGTAGAGACTAATAAGTGCTGCTTCCTGCAGGAAACAACGGTAAATTCGTAAAATACAGAAATATATTTCTGAATTGCGTTACTAATGTTTGTTTTGTATGCGGGTTCTGGTAACTGGTAGAAGCCGACCTCGGGAAAGATCAGTTTGGATTCCGTAGAAATACTGGAACACTTGAGGCAATACTGACCTTACGACTTATCTTAGAAGAAAGACTAAGAAAAGGCAAGCCTACGTTTCTAGCATTTGTAGACTTACAGAAAGCTTTCGACAATGTTGACTGGAATACTCCCTTTCAAATTCTAAAGGTGGCAGGGGTAAAATACGGGGAGCGAAAGGCTATTTACAATTTGTACAGAAACCAGATGGCAATTATAAGAGTCGAGGGGCACGAAAGGGAAGCAGCGGTTGGGAAGGGAGTGAGACAGTGTTGAAACCTATCCCCGATGTTATTCAATCTGTATATTGAGCAAGCAGTAAAGGAAACAAAACAAAATATTGGAGTAGGTATTAAAGTCCAGGGAGAAGAAATAAAAACTTTGAGGTTCGCCGATGACATTTTAATTCTATCAGAGACAGCAAAGGACTTGGAAGAGCAGATGAACGGAATGGACAGTGTCTTGAAAGAAGGATATAGATGAACATCAACAAAAGCAAAACGAGGATAATAGAATGTAGTCTAATTGGGTGATGCTGAGGGAATTAGATTAGAAAATGAGACACTTAAAGTAGTAAAGGAGTTTTGCTATTTGGGGAGCAAAGTAACTGATGATGGTCGAAGTAGACAAGATATAAAATGTAGACTGGCAATGGCAAGGGAAGCGTTTCTGAAAAAGAGAAATTTGTTAACATCGAGTATAGATTTAAGTGTCATGAAGTCGTTTCTGAAAGTAATTGTATGGAGTGTTGACATGTATGGAAGTGAAACATGGACGATAAATAGTTTGGACAAGAATAGAATAGAAGCTTTCGAAATGTGGTGCTACAGAAGAATGCTGAAGATTAGATGGGTAGATCACATAACCAATGATGAAATATTGAATAGAATTGGGGTGAAGAGGGTATGTAGCACAAATTGACAAAAAGAAGAGACCGGTTAGTAGGACATGTCCTGAGGCATCAAGGGATCACAAATTTAGCATTGGTGGGCAGCGTGGAGGGTAAAAATCGTAGAGGGAGACCAAGAGATGAATACACTAAACAGATTCAGAAGGATGTAGGCTGCAGTAGGTACTGTGAGATTAAGAAGCTTGCACAGGATAGAGTAGCATAGAGAGCTGCATCAAACCAGTCTGAGGACTGAAGACCACAACAACAGCTCTTGATGTGAATATGATGAAATACCGCAATATCCGTATTTATGTTGAAAGATTACCGTCAAACCTCCTTGCCTAGGGACGCCAGGTGAAAGTTGATGTCGGCAGGCTCTGAATGAAAATTCCGCAACGGATAACTGGAGAGGGGAGCTTGAGAGCGCTACCTAGAGTGCGTGCCCTTTCTGTACGATACTAGGCAAGGGGCTGGAGGGCTCACAACTTGATGCGTGTGCATCCCTGCATTCTATATCTTTTATTTTAAATGAATTCCTTTAACTTGACTTCTTCGTGATTTTTAAGGTATGTTAAAGATTGATGACAATTGATTACCTATTTATTTTAAACATTATCACTCAACTTTACCACGATTGCCGCAATTGTTTCAGTTTACAGATATTACAATTTTACAACTTATAGCTCGGGTGTATTATATACTACATTGCACGGAGATTTCTACGGGTAAGACGGAATTGCGTAGGTCAAATGTATGCCACCAAAGTCTCCCAATATTTTACATGGGACGTTCACTATGTGAGGAGGATAACGGGCAAACTTGGGACCAGATACATTATCACAGGGGGTCAGATTTCTGGAATTAAACGAGCACATTCATTTCCTTACACAATCCGAAGCTGGATATAAAAGAATTAGTACAAATATTCAAATACCTCTCTTCCATGCTTGAACACTGAGACAGACGAACTGAGGGCACGTCTGCTCATTTACCGTCTTCTGTAACACTCCAGAATATGGCGGGCACCTGGAGGTCTTCCTGGGCCCCGGTGGAGGGAATGGTCGAACCACTTGGCCGTGACCAACCTCTCCACCCCAAATCTTGTGACACTGGATAGTCTCTGGCTTTGACCTGCCTGTGCTCTTTATCTGATCCCCTACCCAGGAGTAAGGTTGGCACTGCTACACTGTTGTTGTTGTTGTGGTCTTCAGTCCTGAGACTGGTTTGATGCAGCTCTCCATGCTACTCTACCCTGTGCAGGCTTCTTAATCTCACAGTACCTACTGCAACCTACATCCTTCTGAATCTGCTTGGTGTATTCATCTCTTCGTCTCCCTCTACGATTTTTACCCTCCACGCTGCCCTCCAGTAATAAATTGGTGATCCCTACCAACCGATCCCTTCTTCTGGTCAAGTTGTGCCACAAACTTCTCTTCTCTCCAATCCTATTCAATACTTCCTCATTAGTTATGTGACCTACCCATCTAATCTTCAGCATTCTTCTGTAGCACCACATTTCGAAAGCTTATATTCTCTTCTTGTCCAAACTATTTATCGTTCATGTTTCACTTCCATACATGGCTACACTCCATACAAATACTTTCAGAAATGTCTTCCTGACACTTAAATCTATACTAGATGTTAACAAATTTCTCTTCTTCAGAAACACTTTCCTTGCCATTGCCAGTCTACATTTTATATCCTCTCTACTTCGACCATCATCAGTTATTTTGCTCCCCAAATAGCAAAACTCCTTTACTACTTTAAGTGTCTCATTTCCTAATCTAATTCCCTCAGCATCACCCGACTTAATTCGACTACATTCCATTATCCCCGTTTTGCTTTTGTTGATGTTCATCTTATATCCTCCTTTCAAGACACTGTCCATTCCATTCAACTGCTCTTCCAAGTCCTTTGCTGTCTCTGACACAATTACAATGTCATCGGCAAACCTCAAAGTTTTTATTTCTTCTCCCTGGACTTTAATACCTACTCCAATATTTTGTTTTGTTTCCTTTACTGCTTGCTCAATATACAGATTGAATAACATCGGGGATAGGTTACAACCCTGTCCCACTCCCTTCCTAACCGCTGCTTCCCTTTCGTGCCCCTAGACTCTTATAATTGCCATCTGGTTTCTGTACAAATTGTAAATAGCCTTTCGCTCCCTGTATTTTACCGCTGCCACCTTTAGAATTTGAAAGAGAGTATTCCAGTCAACATTGTCAAAAGCTTTCTCTAAGTCTACAAATGCTAGAAACGTAGGCTTGCCTTTCCTTAATCTTTTTTCTAAGATAAGGCGTAAGGTCAGTATTGCCTCACGTGTTCCAGTATTTCTACGGAATCCAAACTGATCTTCCCCGAGGTCGGCTTCTACTGGTTTTTCCATTCGTCTGTAAAGAATTCGTGTTAGTATTTTGCAGCTGTGGCTTATTAAACTGATGGTTCGGTAATTTTCACATCTGTCAACACCTGCTTTCTTTGGGATTGGAATTATTATATTCTTCTTTAAGTCGGAGGGTATTTCACCAGTCTCATACATCTTGCTCACCAGATGGTAGAGTTTTGTCAGGACTGGCTCTCCCAAGGCCGTCAGTAGTTCCAATGGAATGTTGTCTAATCGGGGGGCCTTATTTCGACTCAGGTCTTTCAGTGCTCTGTCAAATTCTTCACGCAGTATCGTATCTCCCATTTCATCTTCATCTACATCCTCTTCCATTTCCATAATACTATACTACAGAACTACTTCCCAACAAACATTTGGCCACGCTTTACGCAAAGGTGTGAGGAGGATTAGGAAAGTTCATGCGAAGATTCACATTCACTTACAAGAAATGCCTAATACACGACACATTTAATTACGTATTATGAAGTCTGACACATTTCTTTCAATCCGTCCACATGGTTCTGTTTCACCCGCGGCCGGCCGCGTCGTGTAATAAAACTGGCGGCGGAGCCGCCTCTGTTTGTACACTCCTGGAAATTGAAATAACAACACCGTGAATTCATTGTCCCAGGAAGGGGAAACTTTATGGACATATTCCTGGGGTCAGATACATCACATGATCACACTGACAGAACCACAGGCACATAGACATAGGCAACAGAGCATGCACAATGTCGGCACTACTACAGTGTATATCCACCTTTCGCAGCAATGCAGGCTGCTATTCTCCCATGGAGACGATCGTAGAGATGCTGGATGTAGTCCTGTGGAACGGCTTGCCATGACATTTCCACCTGGCGCCTCAGTTGGACCAGCGTTCGTGCTGGACGTGCAGACCGCGTGAGACGACGCTTCATCCAGTCCCAAACATGCTCAATGGGGGACAGATCCGGAGATCTTGCTGGCCAGGGTAGTTGACTTACACCTTGTAGAGCACGTTGGGTGGCACGGGATACATGCGGACGTGCATTGTCCTGTTGGAACAGCAAGTTCCCTTGCCGGTCTAGGAATGGTAGAACGATGGGTTCTATGACGGTTTGGATGTACCGTGCACTATTCAGTGTCCCCTCGACGATCACCAGAGGTGTACGGCCAGTGTAGGAGATCGCTCCCCACACCGTGATGCCGGGTGTTGGCCCTGTGTGCCTCGGTCGTATGCAGTCCTGATTGTGGCGCTCACCTGCACGGCGCCAAACACGCATACGACCATCATTGGCATCAAGGCAGAAGCGACTCTCATCGCTGAAGACGACACGTCTCCATTCGTCCCTCCATTCACGCCTGTCGCGACAACACTGGAGGCGGGCTGCACGATGTTGGGGCGTGAGCGGAAGACGGCCTAACGGTGTGCGGGACCGTAGCCCAGCTTCATGGAGACGGTTGCGAATGGTCCTCGCCGATATCCCAGGAGCAACAGTGTCCCTAATTTGCTGGGAAGTGGCGGTGCGGTCCCCTACGGCACTGCGTAGGATCCTACGGTCTTGGCGTGCATCCGTGCGTCGCTGCGGTCCGGTCCCAGGTCGACGGGCACGTGCACCTTCCGCCGACCACTGGCGACAACATCGATGTACTGTGGAGACCTCACGCCCCACGTGTTGAGCAATTCGGCGGTACGTCCACCCGGCCTCCCGCGTGCCCACTATACGCCCTCGCTCAAAGTCCGTCAACTGCACATACGGTTCACGTCCACGCTGTCGCGGCATGCTACCAGTGTTAAAGACTGCGATGGAGCTCCGTATGCCACGGGAAACTGGCTGACACTGACGGCGGCGGTGCACAAATGCTGCGCAGCTAGCGCCATTCGACGGCCAACACCGCGGTTCCTGGTGTGTCCGCTGTGCCGTGCGTGTGATCATTGCTTATACAGCCCTCTCGCAGTGTCCGGAGCAAGTATGGTGGGTCTGACACACTGGTGTCAATGTGTTCTTTTTTCCATTTCCAGGAGTGTATTTCGCGAGCAGCGAAACCTGATGCTTATGGAGCGGAAACTACTGTACCGTTTCAATGTTATTTCGTAAATGGTAGAGAACTTCATTACATCTGTTAATGTTGGTTATCCGTCTTGACCTGACTGCAATTTAATTGATAAGAATTACACCAGACGCATTTCTCTTTTATTCACATCGTTTCACGAAGTTCACTTCGTTTCGACGCCAACTGCTGCTAACAAGGAGGGAAGGAGCAGAATACGCATGGAAACACCAATAACCACGGAAGATGCTTTATGAATAACAGCGAAACGCATCTGGTGTAATTCTTTTCAATTAAACTGAATTCAGCTCAAGACGGACAACCTATAGTAACAGACGTCAAGAACTCCTGCAGAAGATGCCTACGCAGACGAACGTAACTTTATCACATTTTAAAATATGGCCATAGTAATTGTTTGAGAGACAGCAGCAGCCTAGGAAATCCGACATTGTTGTTGATATTCCGGTTCTGTTCGAACGACTCCAACTGTTCGGATATGATACGTTACAGCTGTGGAAATCCCCGGCTCTGTTCGATCCTTTGATACGTTACAGCTGTGGAAATCCCCGGCTCTGTTCGAATATGATACGTTACAGCTGTGGAAATCCCCGGCTCTGTTCGATCCTTTGATACGTTACAGCTGTGGAAATCCCGGGCTCTGTTCGAATATGATACGTTACAGCTGTGGAAATCCCCGGCTCTGTTCGATCCTTTGATACGTTACAGCTGTGGAAATCCCCGGCTCTGTTCGAATATGATACGTTACAGCTGTGGAAATCCCCGGCTCTGTTCGAATATGATACGTTACAGCTGTGGAAATCCCCGGCTCTGTTCGATCCTTTGATACGTTACAGCTGTGGAAATCCCCGGCTCTGTTCGAATATGATACGTTACAGCTGTGGAAATCCCCGGCTCTGTTCGATCCTTTGATACGTTACAGCTGTGGAAATCCCGGGCTCTGTTCGAATATGATACGTTACAGCTGTGGAAATCCCCGGCTCTGTTCGATCCTTTGATACGTTACAGCTGTGGAAATCCCCGGCTCTGTTCGAATATGATACGTTACAGCTGTGGAAATCCCCGGCTCTGTTCGATCCTTTGATACGTTACAGCTGTGGAAATCCCCGGCTCTGTTCGATTATGATACGTTACAGCTGTGGAAATCCCCGGCTCTGTTCGATCCTTTGATACGTTACAGCTGTGGAAATCCCCGGCTCTGTTCGAATATGATACGTTACAGCTGTGGAAATCCCCGGCTCTGTTCGATCCTTTGATACGTTACAGCTGTGGAAATCCCGGGCTCTGTTCGAATATGATACGTTACAGCTGTGGAAATCCCCGGCTCTGTTCGATCCTTTGATACGTTACAGCTGTGGAAATCCCCGGCTCTGTTCGAATATGATACGTTACAGCTGTGGAAATCCCCGGCTCTGTTCGATCCTTTGATACGTTACAGCTGTGGAAATCCCGGGCTCTGTTCGAATATGATACGTTACAGCTGTGGAAATCCCCGGCTCTGTTCGATCCTTTGATACGTTACAGCTGTGGAAATCCCCGGCTCTGTTCGAATATGATACGTTACAGCTGTGGAAATCCCCGGCTCTGTTCGATCCTTTGATACGTTACAGCTGTGGAAATCCCGGGCTCTGTTCGAATATGATACGTTACAGCTGTGGAAATCCCCGGCTCTGTTCGATCCTTTGATACGTTACAGCTGTGGAAATCCCCGGCTCTGTTCGAATATGATACGTTACAGCTGTGGAAATCCCCGGCTCTGTTCGATCCTTTGATACGTTACAGCTGTGGAAATCCCCGGCTCTGTTCGAATATGATACGTTACAGCTGTGGAAATCCCCGGCTCTGTTCGATCCTTTGATACGTTACAGCTGTGGAAATCCTCGGCTCTGTTCGAATATGATACGTTACAGCTGTGGAAATCCCCGGCTCTGTTCGATCCTTTGATACGTTACAGCTGTGGAAATCCCCGGCTCTGTTCGAATATGATACGTTACAGCTGTGGAAATCCCCGGCTCTGTTCGATCCTTTGATACGTTACAGCTGTGGAAATCCCCGGCTCTGTTCGAATATGATACGTTACAGCTGTGGAAATCCCCGGCTCTGTTCGATCCTTTGATACGTTACAGCTGTGGAAATCCCCGGCTCTGTTCGATCCTTTGATACGTTACAGCTGTGGAAATCCCCGGCTCTGTTCGATCCTTTGATACGTTACAGCTGTGGAAATCCCCGGCTCTGTTCGAATATGATACGTTACAGCTGTGGAAATCCCCGGCTCTGTTCGATCCTTTGATACGTTACAGCTGTGGAAATCCCGGGCTCTGTTCGAATATGATACGTTACAGCTGTGGAAATCCCCGGCTCTGTTCGATCCTTTGATACGTTACAGCTGTGGAAATCCCCGGCTCTGTTCGAATATGATACGTTACAGCTGTGGAAATCCCCGGCTCTGTTCGATCCTTTGATACGTTACAGCTGTGGAAATCCCGGGCTCTGTTCGAATATGATACGTTACAGCTGTGGAAATCCCCGGCTCTGTTCGATCCTTTGATACGTTACAGCTGTGGAAATCCCCGGCTCTGTTCGAATATGATACGTTACAGCTGTGGAAATCCCCGGCTCTGTTCGATCCTTTGATACGTTACAGCTGTGGAAATCCCCGGCTCTGTTCGAATATGATACGTTACAGCTGTGGAAATCCCCGGCTCTGTTCGATCCTTTGATACGTTACAGCTGTGGAAATCCCCGGCTCTGTTCGATCCTTTGATACGTTACAGCTGTGGAAATCCCCGGCTCTGTTCGATCCTTTGATACGTTACAGCTGTGGAAATCCCCGGCTCTGTTCGAATATGATACGTTACAGCTGTGGAAATCCCCGGCTCTGTTCGATCCTTTGATACGTTACAGCTGTGGAAATCCCGGGCTCTGTTCGAATATGATACGTTACAGCTGTGGAAATCCCCGGCTCTGTTCGATCCTTTGATACGTTACAGCTGTGGAAATCCCGGGCTCTGTTCGAATATGATACGTTACAGCTGTGGAAATCCCCGGCTCTGTTCGATCCTTTGATACGTTACAGCTGTGGAAATCCCCGGCTCTGTTCGAATATGATACGTTACAGCTGTGGAAATCCCCGGCTCTGTTCGATCCTTTGATACGTTACAGCTGTGGAAATCCCGGGCTCTGTTCGAATATGATACGTTACAGCTGTGGAAATCCCCGGCTCTGTTCGATCCTTTGATACGTTACAGCTGTGGAAATCCCGGGCTCTGTTCGAATATGATACGTTACAGCTGTGGAAATCCCCGGCTCTGTTCGATCCTTTGATACGTTACAGCTGTGGAAATCCCCGGCTCTGTTCGATCCTTTGATACGTTACAGCTGTGGAAATCCCCGGCTCTGTTCGAATATGATACGTTACAGCTGTGGAAATCCCCGGCTCTGTTCGATCCTTTGATACGTTACAGCTGTGGAAATCCCGGGCTCTGTTCGAATATGATACGTTACAGCTGTGGAAATCCCCGGCTCTGTTCGATCCTTTGATACGTTACAGCTGTGGAAATCCCGGGCTCTGTTCGAATATGATACGTTACAGCTGTGGAAATCCCCGGCTCTGTTCGATCCTTTGATACGTTACAGCTGTGGAAATCCCCGGCTCTGTTCGAATATGATACGTTACAGCTGTGGAAATCCCCGGCTCTGTTCGATCCTTTGATACGTTACAGCTGTGGAAATCCCGGGCTCTGTTCGAATATGATACGTTACAGCTGTGGAAATCCCCGGCTCTGTTCGATCCTTTGATACGTTACAGCTGTGGAAATCCCGGGCTCTGTTCGAATATGATACGTTACAGCTGTGGAAATCCCCGGCTCTGTTCGATCCTTTGATACGTTACAGCTGTGGAAATCCCGGGCTCTGTTCGAATATGATACGTTACAGCTGTGGAAATCCCCGGCTCTGTTCGATCCTTTGATACGTTACAGCTGTGGAAATCCCCGGCTCTGTTCGAATATGATACGTTACAGCTGTGGAAATCCCCGGCTCTGTTCGATCCTTTGATACGTTACAGCTGTGGAAATCCCCGGCTCTGTTCGAATATGATACGTTACAGCTGTGGAAATCCCCGGCTCTGTTCGATCCTTTGATACGTTACAGCTGTGGAAATCCCCGGCTCTGTTCGATCCTTTGATACGTTACAGCTGTGGAAATCCCCGGCTCTGTTCGATCCTTTGATACGTTACAGCTGTGGAAATCCCCGGCTCTGTTCGAATATGATACGTTACAGCTGTGGA
Source organism: Schistocerca gregaria (assembly GCF_023897955.1). NCBI lineage: Eukaryota > Metazoa > Arthropoda > Insecta > Orthoptera > Acrididae > Schistocerca > Schistocerca gregaria. The sequence goes on along the minus strand of NC_064928.1, from coordinate 244,448,086 downwards.
AATCCCCGGCTCTGTTCGATCCTTTGATACGTTACAGCTGTGGAAATCCCGGGCTCTGTTCGAATATGATACGTTACAGCTGTGGAAATCCCCGGCTCTGTTCGATCCTTTGATACGTTACAGCTGTGGAAATCCCGGGCTCTGTTCGAATATGATACGTTACAGCTGTGGAAATCCCCGGCTCTGTTCGATCCTTTGATACGTTACAGCTGTGGAAATCCCCGGCTCTGTTCGAATATGATACGTTACAGCTGTGGAAATCCCCGGCTCTGTTCGATCCTTTGATACGTTACAGCTGTGGAAATCCCCGGCTCTGTTCGAATATGATACGTTACAGCTGTGGAAATCCCCGGCTCTGTTCGATCCTTTGATACGTTACAGCTGTGGAAATCCCCGGCTCTGTTCGATCCTTTGATACGTTACAGCTGTGGAAATCCCCGGCTCTGTTCGATCCTTTGATACGTTACAGCTGTGGAAATCCCCGGCTCTGTTCGAATATGATACGTTACAGCTGTGGAAATCCCCGGCTCTGTTCGATCCTTTGATACGTTACAGCTGTGGAAATCCCGGGCTCTGTTCGAATATGATACGTTACAGCTGTGGAAATCCCCGGCTCTGTTCGATCCTTTGATACGTTACAGCTGTGGAAATCCCCGGCTCTGTTCGAATATGATACGTTACAGCTGTGGAAATCCCCGGCTCTGTTCGATCCGTTGATCGGCATGCGCTCCAGTGACTTTTTTCGGTGTTATCACTGAGACGGGTGGAAAACACACAGTTGGGAAACGGGGCCAAACTTAGTTGGTTACTGTCGAGTTGCAATTTACAATTTCTTTATTGATTTCTTCAACCATTAACAGTCATTTCTTTACCACTTTATCAGGAACAGATCAAAAAAAAAGCTAGTAGGCATGAGTGCCTTTTCAAAACAATTTACTTTACAGTTAACGGCCCAGCCACTTTACTTAAAAGCGGCTTTGATAAAGCATTTAATAACAAAATTAAAACTTTCCAAGTAATGAAACAAAAACACCAATTTGCATACAGTTTCGCTACCGAACATGTAGGGAGCCACTGCTTTTAAATTTTGGCACAACAAGATATTAAATTACAAGGGCTCGCTAAGAGGGAGGCAGAGCTAGCATTTTCAAGGATGCCAAGTAGATTAAAACAATCAAAGTAAAGATGCACTCATTCACCTTTTACAATAACTAACATGTTAAAGCTACCTAATTTTAAAAAACCCACCAGTGAAAGGCAAACTTACCCTTTTTAAACAGTGGCTAAAAACAGAGTAAAATACAATTATTTAACATTTTACAATAACTAACAACTTTAATACCATGTCCTGCCACCAATATTTCCTGGGATAGAAGTAATTAACCGACCGGGTGTAAGGGCGGCCACAATTATCTCCCGAAGGATGCTCAGGCTAGAAGCGGACTAACAGACCCACAACGCCTCACATTCAGCAATCACATCGACCTCACGCGAGGCCAGGGGAGGAGGAGGAGGAATCAAACCAGGAACCATAGTCCCTGCCCAAATATGCACTTCCTCCCAGGCAGTACCAATAAGAAGTCAAAAGGTCACTGTCTATAATTACACCGGCGACAGGGACAGGAAACCCGAACGCAGGAGGCCACAAGGCACAAAAGACGCTGGTTGCACAAACCAAAATTCTTCAGTTAACATCTAAACCTGTAAGCAACTTAACTTGCAGTTTATCAGAGAAACAGGAGGTGAACTCCGACCGCGTTTACGTCGCCAGCGTACCCAACTGGGCACAGTCACGCAGCCACGCGCTCTGTCACCTGAGCCCTCGTCTTCTCTGCATCCACGGCGGCGAAGTACCACTCCTCAGGTTAGGCGAGTTACTAGTCCGTCATTCCCGCCTCCAGACGGACATTTTAAAGACGTCCGTTGCCGCTCCCATTGTGTAGTGACTCGGAACCACAGCCGTGGCCCCAGGGTGCTCACAGCAAGAGCTTACAGCCTTGTCCCGTCAAGTCGTCCCACACGTCTCGCGCCGCCAGGATAGACCACGCGGCTTCTTGGAACAACAGCCAACTCTCCACTGCGACGCCACGACGCGGTGTCATCGTACGACATTCTCCAATTCCCGATTTTAAAACCCGACTGACCGACTCGTCACCGCTAGGCAACCAACCGGCCATCCCCCCAAAGATCTTATTCCCTTACACAAGGCTAACAGGAAGCAACGACTCGAAGAATGATAAGGCCAGACACGCCGCCAGAGGGGAATCTCAACAGAATCGTGCGCAGCATAACGATAAATATGAAAGAAACAATTGACGACGTAATGGAAGGACTCAGAACAATTTTAACAGCGCGATATATGTTGAGAGCCGACACACGGCTCAGTATCGTTTCGTTTCTACGGCTAGGTCACGTATAAATTCAGGAGTCTTTATAAAACAAAGTAATGTACAAATGGCGTATAAATCGCGACCTTCACTGCTATTTCCTTTTAATATTGCACATTTACACATCGCACGACTTACGCCGGAAATGGTGACAGATACAACTCTGCGACTGAGACTTTAAGGGCTGCCTACATCGGGCAGACGGTAAGGAAGTTCAAAACGCAGTAGAGCCAACAATCACAATTAAAAAGGAAAAACACAGGGAATAGATTTACCTGTACAGCTCACCTCATTCAAGGTTGTCACACGGTGCAGACCATCGAAAACAACCTCGTAATTCTTCACACAGTGAAAAAAGGATACTTTATGGCCATATACGAAGAAACAGATATTCATACCCACCTGAAAAAATGCGCAGAAAGACACTCAATTAGAAGTGGACACTAAGAAACACGATTCCTGGACGTTTTGACAGCTCCTTTTGAAGACACTCCGCAGTGTCTTAGCTGCTTTCAGATGTTGGTGAACTCGTCCTTATCTCCTAACCAGTCCTGCCTTGCTTCCAAGATACTTAATAAAGCTAAACATGGTCCGCAGTAGGCTGTAATGCCATGTTTATTTAACCGTGCGATTAGCTAATTTCGACTAAGCGTCATTGTCAAGCACATTTGTGACATCTGTATTTCATGTTACTTTCAAACCACTCTTAATTACAAGTAAAAAGTAGCCATATTCCGTCATTTCCTTTCGTAAAATACGATTTGGTATAACAGCATCCTGACTGCAAATTCGTGCGACGTCTTCAGGCGATTCGACCTGTTGTGCTGCCATTCACGAATTCCCCATTTCATGGGGTGTTTTCCAACAGGATAATGCTCGCCCACGCTCCACTATTGCGTCCCAACATGTTCTACAGAGTGACGATATGTTGTCTCGGCCTGCTCGATCACAAGATCTGTTTGCAATCGAGCACATATAGCTCATCAACTCCAGCTTTATTTCCTGTGTTGGCCTACCAAGTGCAACAGGCGTTGAACTCCATCCCACAAACCGACGTCTGGCACCTGCGCAACACAGTGCATACATGTTTGAACGCTTGCATTCAACATTATGGCTGTTACACCGGTTATTAATGTACCAGCATTTCAAATTTGCAGTGGCTTATCCCGCACCTACATTAACCTGTGATCTTGCAATGTTAATCATTTACGTAAGTTACCTACACAAACGTATTCCCGGAATTTCATTACTCTACATTAAGTTTTTTTTTATACTGCTACTTTGTTTGCGGCAGTGTATCTTCTGTTGAAACATTTATTACAACTCTGGAATCTACTGCTGCCTTTCCTTTGTTTGAAATTGCTAGCCTGTGAACTTGATACTCCTTATTTTCGTCTGTATATTGAGCAAGCAGTAAAGGAAACAAAAGAAAACTTCGGAGTAGGTATTAAAATCCATGGAGAAGAAATAAAAACATTGAGGTTTGCCGATGACATTGTAATTCTGTCAGAGACAGCAAAGAACTTGCAAGAGCTGTTGAACGGAATGGACAGTGTCTTGAAAGGAGGATATAAGATGAACATCAACAAAAGCAAAACGAGGATAATGGAATGTAGTCGAATTAAGTAGGTTGATGCTGAGGGAATTAGATTAGGAAATGAGACACTTAAAGTAGTAAAGGAGTTTTGCTATTTGGGGAGCAAAGTAACTGATGAAGGTCGAAGTAGAGAGCATATAAAATGTAGACTGGCAATGGCAACGAAAGCGTTTCTAAGGCAGAGAAATTTGTTAACATCCAGTATTGATTTAAGTGACAGGATGTCGTTTCTGAAAGTATTTGTATGGAGTGTAGCCATGTATGGAAGTTAAACATGGACGATAAATAGTTTGGACAAGAGAACAATAGAAGCTTTCGAAATGTGGTGCTACAGAACAATGCTGAAGATTAGATGGGTAGATCACATAACTAATGAGGAGGTACTGAATAGGATTGGGGAGAAGAGGAGTTTGTGGCACAACTTGACAATAAGAAGGGACCGGTTAGTAGTACATGTTCTGAGGCACCAAGGGGTCACAAATTTAACATTGGAGGGCAGCGTGGAGGGTAAAAATCGTAGAGGGCGACCAAGAGATGAATACACCAAGCAGATTCAGAAGGATGTAGGTTGCAGTAGGTACTGGGAGATGAAGAAGCTTGCACAGGATTGAGTAGCATGGAGAGCTGCATCAAACCAGTCTCAGGACTGAAGACCACAACAACAACAACAACAACAACAACATTCACGTGTGTATTACGAAAAGCACTTAACGATAAGCTCCCCGAATGGTAAATGAATGCGCAGGGTGTGTGAAGTATATTGAAATCTCGGCGAAAAATGAAATTCATTGCGATACAAATAAACTTCTTCCTTCGCTCTTGAAAGTAACAACGAGAAAAAGCCACAGTGGGAACTTCTCGGTACCGCTGCCGGAATACATTTCGTCTGCATACAGGATGTGTGGTCGTGGACAGAATTCGCATTGCATAAATAAAATATTCCTGCAGAAGTTTGAAAGTAATTAATACTAAGTTACATGATTTTCTTCTTACAGGAGAGGATATGAAAGTTCCCTCACCTATTGTATCCATTTTTAAGCATACGTCAAGTCCGTCACATAGAGATAATATACGCAGGCGAATAAAATTTTTTGAGGATCTCGAGAAAACCGTCTTCAAAAATTAACATTGGTGTTCGTAATACATAATATATTCAGATTTTATTGCAGAATTTGTGGTGCAGGCGTAGACGCACGGACGCATAAGACGATTTCGTGGGATCGAGCCCATTTCTATGCATGGTTTTTTAATGTGCACTCATCCGTGTGGGCAAAAAATTGCAACCCGTATAAGAAAATAAGTTATGTGTCCAGTAATAAGTTTTTAATGGGATACATATCTAAAAATTTGAGCTCGCCATTGTACCATTGAAACCAGTATTTAAGAAATAAATAAATACGTAAAAATTTGTCTTGTCCATGCAACCCTTTCATAGAACGTATTACGTTATCATTATGAGAACTGCATAATTTCTTAGATTATACCAGAGATTGGTTGTCATCTCGTACGATCGGGTGTGCTGCCGGTGTTCCACGTCTGTCACAACACAATATTTCGACGTCGTAATTCGGTGTCTTCATCAGGTGTTTCCTGAGGCTGGTCGACAAGGTATCCTTAAAATATATTCTTTTTTGTAGCCATTTCATTCGTGCCTCTTAAGGAGGCTGAACCATGTTTTATTTTCCAGGAATATTCTTAAGTATTTATTTTACTTACCAGCGATTCATCAAGAACATTAACACATTTAATCACACTGTGTAAGCATGGAAGTAGTTGCCAAGGAGTAGCTGATGAAATCATAACCAAATTGCTTTTAACAAATGGGAATTTTATTCACTTTAATAGTGCGTAAAAGCATTTTTTAATAGAAACAGATTTATAATTATAATCAGGAAGCACCCTCTAAATATCAAAGTTACAATTTATTCAGAGGCGGAAAGAAACAATTTTTGACTGTATGAGCTTTCGGACAGAGAACCTTGCCGCTCCCTTTTGGCACGGCCGTAGTTACGACCGCTCACAACAGCCTCTGAAGGACTACACTGGTGCAAACTTGCAACACACCAGATTACTTTAAACTACGAATTTTAACAATTCACATAAGCACACAGACTATGCACCCCCCGTAGGAGGGATGGAAGTGGTACAAAATACTAACAATTAAAATATTAACCTTGCCACCAAAGGTGCAACTTGATTTTACGTTCTAAGAAAAGTCTTACGGTGAAAGGGTGGCAACTTTATATGCTGAAATGATCATTTAAATAAAAGTAATCTTATATAAAGTTCTACAAGTTTGGCCAAAAAATACTTAAGATGCTCTACAGTACACAGATACCTCCTCTCAAGATCATAGGCAATAATATCAAAGCTTCGAAAGATGAAAACATATTTCAGGTATTAGGCCGTTACACTCCAAGCAATAAATTTGTTAACACACCAAATCCGACAAAAAATGACAGAGACAGCTGGTAACGTATGGTAGGTTGATAGGGAGATTACCGAACTACCCGAACCTCAGGTTGCTCTAACCCGCCCATACTCCACGGACCACCTTCCTTCGGGTGGGCAAACGGAGAAGAATGGTGGGACGACCCCAAAGCAAAATGGCTGGTGACCTCACCAAGAAAACAAGTAGAATTTAACAAGAATAAATCAAACAACATATCACGAATCACTTAACTTCTAATAAACTGCGATTTCTCGAGAAGACCTGGCGCAGCACCCCCAAATCGCTCTCCCGAACCGTCCGCTGCCAGCCGCTTCACCGGACGCAGGAAGGCGCGCCGATCTCCCGTCTCACGGCGTCGCAGCTCGCACTGGCCAGACGAATGTCGTGGGTTGTCTCCTGTTGCTCTCGCGTCGACCGTGAAGCCACTACCCCTCGCTATACGCCGCGGCCCACTGGACTCACGTGGCGACCTCACATGCACCGACGCTCAAGAAGGACAAGTCACCTCGTGTCTCAGTGCGCGACCGACCAACCGATCGATCCAACAGCCAATGAGCATTGCCTGGGCAAACTCGAGCAGACTGGCGACCTAACGCGCAGACTCAGATGCAGCAACTAAGCCCCGACCGGGGGACGGTTCACCGAGTTCTCCTACTGGCGGAGTGGAAAGACTCTCATTTTGCCGACTTTAAAGGTTGATCCGAAAGACAGACATACCAGCATTCCGAACGACAGACAGACACTAGCTGCCAAACTGCGGACGAGAGGCAGACTAGCAAACTGGGGACGAGAGAGTGACCCAGACTGCCCGACTGGCGAGCTCATAGCGCCCCTTAAATGCGCGTGAACAGGCAACCATTCAACTTTCCCATCAGAGGGAGACACCAAAGCTGCGATTGCCACAGCGGCGCCACCGCCAGAAACAGAAAGCGACTACTTGGCAGTACACGCTGCGACGCGCTCTTCAAAGCAGCAATTTTTACCACGGCTCACAGGCGGGCGAGGTTTTCGAACTCTTGCAGTTGTCCTGTTCAGCTGGTGTGGGTTACGGATTGCTATTTGGTTCTATTTACTTCATGTTTCTTGATATATCTTGGATTACGGGATGAATTCCTTTTTGGCTTCTTGGTTCTATATGGGGGGGGGGGGGGGGAAGGGAGGGGGAGGAGTTTCGATTTTCCCACCTGCGGGTAGAGGAGGATGTTGGAGACAGTCCCGGCATTCGCATTACGGCCGAGGGAAAACCACCAAAAAGCTGCCTGGGACTGTTGATGTTGCCATCTTTTCGTGTGTACGTCTCGGTGCGTGTACGCTGGCGGCGTGCCGTGTGGCGAGTCTGCAACCCGCACGGCGCCGAGCGCCGGGAGCGGCAGTTGGCCCGGCGGCGGCTGCTGCTGCGGTAGCGTCCTTCCATCTCCTTCGCACGTTCCTTTTCCCTCGCGCTCTTTCGTCTTCCCAATCTCCAGCCAGTTGCGTTGGCGGTCGTCCCGCTCGGCCAACGTTTGGAATCGCCCGGTCCGCTACATCCCCGGTTGACAGACTGCTGCGTCTGCCCCTGCCTCCCTGTGGACGCGTCTCGTCTGGCAGCAACGCTCGTCGGCCGCGTGGCGCGGCTCGCGCCGTCTTCTTCCGCCGGCCGGTTTGCGTGTCCGCGAGCTGCACGGAGCGCCCTTCTGCTAGGCTGGCCGCCGCGTCGCACCGCTGCGTGCCCGTGTGCGCCGCCCTCGGCCCCAGATGGGGGTGAGGGGGCAGCCAGCCTCCCTCCCCCTCCCGAAGGGGCTCTCGGCCTCCTGTGGAGGGTACGGCCGGTCGCCATCTGTGTGGCCTGATGACTGCTGGCGTGCTGGCCGCGCCTCTGCTGCAGCAGTGACGGTCTTTCTGCTGCTCCGCCCCCCCCCCCCTCTTCCTCCCGCCACTCTCTTAACTGTCGTCGCATCTACGGACTTGTCTGGGGGCGAGGTTGTGGGGGTAGCATTCATGTCACGCTAGGTGAGGAGAGCCCTACGCCATAGTGACGTAGGCACGCGTCACCACGAGTTGTCCTGTCGACTGTTCTGTGCATTCTGTATATATCGACTGTTGTGTGCGTCTTGAGTCTGCATTGTTGTTTGTTTATGTGCTTCCATTGTCCTATTGTCCGGTGTTGCTAGCGTGTACTTCGTTCTGAACATGGGCTCTAACGGAGATGAGAGAACTTTCGAGCAGACCCATCAAGATAATCTGAAAGATTTCACTATCTTTCTTAGTTGATTTACAACACGAAGGCCAACTTAAATGGAAATAGACGGTTTAATGTTTCTAGCAACATTCGGAATTATCTTCAGAACCACTTCAATTTCTCAGTTTAACGTTTCTGCCCACATGAATTATGTACAATTCATTGGATTTTATAAAAATACGAAACACTTTAATTTCTTCCTATTTCACATTTTTATCCACACGACTTATTCAATAGTAATCGGATTGAAAACATGACTAGACACTTTTTTAACTTTCGTTATGGTTATGATTCCTTCATTCAGATATTCGTTACGTTCACGAAACACACAATAACGTCCCACATTCTTTGGATTACCTCTTAGTAAATAATTACTTCACTTTTCTGTCCACACGATTTATGCACGATTCATCGGATTTAAACAGAATGACAACCTTTTTTTTTTATTTCGTTATGGCTCCTTCGCTCAGACATTTATTAGTTCATGAAATAACAGTAACATCGCAAATTGTTTGGATTGCATTTAACAATTCATTCAGCTGCGATGAGCATATCACACAACTCCTGCCACTTCGTTTGCACACATGTATTTACGTTTAGCTTTGACGTTATCGGTACAACTGCAAAGATCGATATACGTACTTATTTAGTCGATTTAGGTTATTTACGTCACGATCACGAAGCGTTACGTTATTATGGCGTAGGATTATCCTCACATAGCGTGAGATGAATGCTACCCAGGTTGTCGGCTTCCCATTCCTGCGCCTCCGTCGACGTCTTTTTCTAGGCTGAGCGGCGCCAGCAGGCCTCCTCGTCTTCTCACTTCTGTCACTGCGCTCTGCGAAGTTCCGACAGCCGCGCCAGTCTGCGAAGGGCACAGGCCGACCGGCCCGCCTTACGTCGCCGCCCTTCGGGGCTGTTTTCGCCGGTGGCGCCGACCCGTCCCGTGCCGTATTAGGTCCGCACCCGCCAGGCGCGATCCCGTCACTCTCGTGATGCTGCAGGCGTTTCCTACGCCGTTCGCGCCCGTTACGACTTTCCCTCGTGGCCGCATCGACCTCCTGCGCTTTTGAGTGCGGTAAGCGCCTGCGAGGTGAGCTTCCCGCGACATTGCGCCGCTGTAGGGTTTGCATACTACGTCCGCAGCCATCTCTCGCGGCGGTGGCCACCGTCTCCAGTTCTGTGCCGTGTCTGCTGCCAGGTTGTGTGGCTCCTGAGGCTGTGGGTGCTTATTGCCGTCTCCTCGGTGACTGCTGTGGCTGTCTTCCGAGGAGACAGTTGCCGCCTGGTTCTCCATAAGCAGTTTGACCCTAAAAGAGGTGCCTTGCCTATTAAGAAGGGATCGGGAATGGCAGGACCCCCCCTTTCGCCACATAACGTGGATTTTGCTCACAGCTGCCCTATCAGTGTGACTTTCTCTTATTTAGAATGTAGGACTGGGGTCGAATTTCGTACAGATAACCTCATACAAGAGTCGTCGACGCATCAGAACCTGGCGCAAGGATCGTCTACCTGATTGCATAAAAAAATCCACCACGATCAAACAAAAACTACTCACTGAACTTACAATTAACTTTACCTTCTTAAGGGGAGCATTTTCAACATGGGGCTTTTTAATGCTAGTATTTCATTGATACCTGTACAAATGTGGTTATCAATTTTCATTGAATGCCGAATTAAAAATAGAATAATTTATTATAAATCGAAATTAACTCGCACAAGCGAGGTGTAATTATTGAGTAAACATATTTTGTTAGAGGGTCTATACAAGGGCGATGTACTTGAGGACAATATTATGGAAATGGAAGAGAACGTAGATGAAGATGAAATGGTAGATACGATACTGCGTGAAGAGTTTGACAGAGCACTGAAAGACCAGAGTCGAAATAAGGCCCCCGGAGTAGACAACATTCCATTGGAACTACCGATGGCCTTGGGAGAGCCAGTCCTGACAAAACTCTACCATCTGGTGAGCAAAATGTATGAGACAGGTGAAATACCCTCCGACTTCAAGAAGAATATAATAATTCCAATCCCAAAGAAAGCAGGTGTTGACAGATGTGAAAATTACCGAACTATCAGTTTAATAAGTCACAGCCACAAAATACTAACGCGAATTCTTTACAGACGAATGGAAAAACTAGTAGAATCCGACCTCGGGGAGGATCAGTTTGGATTCCGTAGAAATGTTGGAACACGTGAGGCAATACTGACCCTACGACTTATCTTAGAAGCTAGATTAAGGAATGGTAAACCTACGTTTCTAGCATTTGTAGACTTAGACTCTCTTTCAAATTCTAAAGGTGGCAGCGTTAAAATACAGGGAGCGAAAGGCTATTTACAATTTGTACAGAAACCAGATGGCAGTTATAAGAGTCGAGGGACATGAAAGGGAAGCAGTGGTTGGGAAGGGAGTGAGACAGGGTTGTAGCCTCTCCCCGATGCTATTCAATCTGTATATTGAGCAAGCAGTGAAATAAACAAAAGAAAAATTCGGAGTAGGTATTAAAATCCATGGAGAAGAAATAAAAACTTTGAGGTTCGCCGATGACATTGTAATTGTGTCACAGACAGCAAAGGACTTGCAAGAGCAGTTGAACGGAATGGATAGTGTCTTGAAAGGAGGATATAAGATGAACATCAAGAAAAGCAAAACGAGGATAATGGAATGTAGTCGAATTAAGTCGGGTGATGTTGAGGGAATTAGATTAGGAAATGAGACACTTACAGTAGTAAAGGGGTTTTGCTATTTGGGGAGCAAAATAACTGATGATGGTCGAAGTAGAGAGGATATAAAATGTAGACTGGCAATGGCAAGGAAAGTGTTTCTGAAGAAGAGAAATTTGTTAACATCTAGTATAGATTTAAGTGTCAGGAAGACATTTCTGAAAGTATTTGTATGGAGTGTAGCCATGTATGGAAGTGAAACATGAACGATAAATAGTTTGGACAAGAAGAGAATAGAAGCTTTCGAAATGTGGTGCTACAGAAGAATGCTGAAGATTAGATGGGTAGGTCACATAACTAATGAGGAAGTATTGAATAGGATTGGGGAGAAGAGAAGTTTGTGGCACAACTTGACCAGAAGAAGGGATCGGTTGGTAGGACATGTTCTGAGGCATCAAGGGATCACCAATTTAGTACTGGAGGGCAGCGTGGAGGGTAAAAATCGTAGAGGGAGACCAAGAGATGAATACACTAAGCAGATTCAGAAGGATGTAGGTAGCAGTAGGTACTGGGAGATGAAGCAGCTTGCACAGGATAGAGTAGCATGGAGAGCTGCATCAAACCAGTCTCAGGACTGAAGACGACAACAACAACAACAACAACAACAACAACATATTTTGTTACGTATGGATGTTAATACAAGATTGTGGGACATAGGGGAATGTGGTCTAAACTCAGCAGTCACCCACAATACTAGTATGAGATTTTCACTCTGCAGCAGAGTGTCCGCTGATATGAAACTTCCTGGCAGATTAAAACAGTGTGCCCGACCGAGACTCGAACACGGGACCTTTGCCTTTCGCAGGCAAGTGCTCTACCAACTGCAGAACTGCAAGGTTCGCAGGAGAGCTTCTGTAAAGTTTGGGAGGTAGGAGACGAGATACTGGCAGAAGTAAAGCTGTGAGGACCGGGCGAGAGTCGTGCTTCGGTATCTCAGTTTGTAGAGCACTTGCCCGCGAAAGGCAAAGGTCCCGAGTTCGAGTCTCGGTCGGGTACACCGTCTTAATCTGTCAGGAAGTTTCACAATACTAGTGTTCAGAATGGACAAGGGAAGGTGGGATCTTACCATCCAGAAAAGAATTTACTCTAATAATTAGTGAAGGGTAAGAGACGGGATCCAATAGCTAATACGTAAATATACTGAAAATGCAAACTACGAACTACTTGTGTATGCACGTTATTAAAGCGGTTTCCCACCTGTAAACTAATAACATTCATAAAACTCATTCTGCAACACCTTGATGTATGAATACGAATAACAAGAAATGCGGGCCGTGCTACTTCTGGTTTAGATATTGTGCTCGCCACTTGTTCACACGTGGGCGACAAAGAAGTGGAAACCTAACACGCAAAAGGCCGTTATGAAATATTCACTAATATCACGGAGTATTGGACATTCGCTGAAGGTGAAGTGGTTACAAGGGGGGGTGGAATTATACCGAACGTGGTGACTGAGAGCCCCACGTATATTTTGCATACAGCAACCGACCAGGCTCTGACGCCAAGCCCAAGAACAAAATTGCAAAATGAGGAATAAATAAAAGCAATGAGACACAAATCGTCCCGAAAATAAAGATCACCTACCACTTTAATACGTATTCGCGACTCAATCCACTTCTGAACCTAGCAAGAGCACGCTTGCTTACCAGCTAGCAGCCGTCTTCTTCTGGATCTCACCACCGACTCCCCACGACTGCTAACCGCTTACCGGCCGTTTCTCCAGAGCAGCCGGGCATTGTAGAGGTGGGAACTGGCGCATTTTTCTCTGGCCAATCAGGGGGCACGGATCTGGCACCGAGCTAGCTGCCGTTCAAGCAGACATTCCTGATTTTGAGGAGTAGCTAGTGATTGAATGGAATTTAGTCAGGGAGTCGTCAGGCAGGACTCTTTAAAGGGCCAAATGTCCAGGAGAAACTGAGTTTTAGGTTGTTACTAATACTTAGAAGGATAAGAAGAAGAACTACTTTGTCTTCTCCAAGTCGTTCAAACTACCGGCCCATGCTTCCAAGCTAAAAGGTCTGCGCGGGAAAAGGAAAGCCAACATGGCTAGCTGATGGAGACTACCGAATAGGAAAATAAAATAAAAACTACCTTGCTCCAATCCTCTCTCCAGTTTCATTATATTGTCGATACTGAAAAATCAGCAGTATAGGAGACATGCTATGCCATATTAGTAATGATACTAATATGACTACAACATGGTAAATCGTAAATAAATGAAAGAAGTGCAAGGTAGATTCACATCTTTCAACCCCATTAATTACGCCCCTGGTTATATAAGGTTCATTACAGGTGAAAGGAAGTTTCTACCATTGTTTTGTAGTAGTTCCAAAGACGGCTTCCATGCCATATTCAGCTGGTATCGTGCTTCCCGGTTGATCAAGTTCTCTGCCACCTTCATTTCAGCAGATTCGGTAATGACATTACCCCAGAATCTGGTGATTTGAGCCAGGATCCGGATTTTTGTCATCATTCATGGCGTGTTCTTCTTCAGTTCCAGGGAATGTTCTCCTATTACAGATTCAGTAGATTGTCGAGCCTGGTATGTCTTTAGTGTTCTTTAACTATTCTGTCAACTGCTCTGGTGGTGTGACCGATGTAAGATATACCACATTCACATGATATATAGTATATATCAAATTTTCTTAACCCCAGATCATCTCATCCTTGACTGTTCCCAGGATCTCGTTTGTCTGGCAGAACATACTTCTCATTTTGTGTGTATTTAGGATTCTGCTGATCTTAGCAGATATAGGCCCTGCATACGGCAAAAAATCTACCTTTCTGGTGACATCATGTAATGTGCGACCACTTAGATTTACCACTTAGATGCTCCACTGAAAGTACTCAGAAGGGGCTTCAACTTTGCAGTTACTCCTATAGACCTACCAGTTTCTAGCGTCCTGAGGCCTGCGGAACACGATAGATTCTGAGAGAGACATGCAAGGGGCTAACCATAACCAGGCCACCAAAAATGAACGCCTCAAGAGAATAGCGAGTGGCCCTCAAGAGTTTGAGGGTGGATCAAAGCTAAATGGTGTTACTGGCAGCCACGGGGAACTCTGCTGTCGTACTGCTGGACACCGACATTGGTCATAAGAACTGTCAACTGTTAGAGGATCCTGTTTACAGTCCACTAGAGAATGACCCCACTGACAGAGTGGGCAGGAAAACCAACGCTCTGCTTAGGGAAATTGCATGACTGAGAAAATTGTCAGGCAGCTTAAAGCTAAGGCACTAGTACCATCTAGACTATATGGATTACCCAAGGTTAATAAAGAGGGTGCACTGCTTCATCTGATCGTAAGCAATGTCGGTGCAGCCACCTACCCCACAGCCATCCACCTTAAGAAGATGTTAGCATCATATACGGAAGTTCTAAGGAATGACGAGATACGTTTGAAGTTCTCTAATGCACAGTAGGCAGAACAGTTGAAGAGGAATAGACACCTATAAAAAGGGCCATCACAGGAGTTGGAAAGGAAAACAGAGGTACAAAGAAGGTAGCTGCGAAGAAACCATGGGTAACAGAAGAAATACTTCAGTTGATTGATGAAAGGAGGAAGTACAAACATGTTCCGGGAAAATCAGGAATACAGAAATACAAGTCAATGAGAAATGAAATAAATAGGAAGTGCAGGGAAGCTAAGACGAAATGGCTGCAGGAAAAATGTGAAGACATCGAAAAATATATGATTGTCGGAGGGACAGACTCGGCATACAGGAAAGTCAAAACAACCTTCGGTGACATTAAAAGCAACGGTGGTAACATTAAGAGTGCAACGGGATTTCCACTGTTAAATGCAGAGGAGAGAGCAGATAGGTGGAAAGAATACATTGAAAGCCTCTATGAGGGTGAAGATTTGTCTGATGTGATAGAAGAAGAAACAGGAGTCGATTTAGAAGAGATAGGGGATCCAGTATTAGAATCGGAATTTAAAAGAGCTTTGGAGGACTTGCAGTCAAATAAGGTAGAAGGGATAGATAACATTCCATCAGAATTTCTAAAATCATTAGGGGAAGTGGCAACAAAACGACTATTCACATTGGTGTGTAGAATATGAGTCTGGCGACATACCATCTGACTTTTGGAATAGCATCATCCACACAATTCCGAAGACGGAAAGAGCTGACAAGGCTTTAGGAAAAGTAAAGGCAACAGAGAGGCAATTCTT
Source organism: Schistocerca gregaria (assembly GCF_023897955.1). Lineage (NCBI taxonomy): Eukaryota > Metazoa > Arthropoda > Insecta > Orthoptera > Acrididae > Schistocerca > Schistocerca gregaria. The sequence continues at coordinate 244,432,530 of NC_064928.1, read as the reverse complement.
ACGTTACGGCTAATAATGGAAGCAAGGCTACAGAAAAATCAAGACACGTTCATAGGATTTGTCGACCTGGAAAAAGCGTTCGACAATATACTCTATCCTGTGCAAGCTTCTTCATCTCCCAGTACCTACTGCAACCTACATCCTTCTGAATCTGCTTGGTGTATTTATCTCTCGGTCTCCCTCTACGATTTTTACCCTCCAGTGCTAAATTGGTGATCCCTTGATGCCTCAGAACAAGTCCTACCAATTGATCCCTTCGTCTACTCAAGTTGTGCCACAAACTTCTCTTCTTCCCAGTCCTACTCCATACCTCCTCATTAGCTATGTCATCTACCCATCTTATCTTCAGCATTCTTCTGTAGCACCACATTTCGAAAGCTTCTATTCTCTTCTTGTCCAAACTATTTATCGTTCATGTTTCACTTCCATACATGGCTACACTCCATACAAATACTTTCAGAAATGACTTCCCGCCACTTAAATCTATACTCGATGTTAACAAATTTCTCTTCGTCAGAAACACTTTCCTTCCCATTGCCAGTCTACATTTTATATCCTCTCTACTTCGACCACCGATAACACACTGGAATATCACTTTCAATTGTATCCTTTTTTGCAAAATATCGATATCCAATGCGAAATTTGTTGCTATGAAAATATGTGACAGCAGAACTGTCAAACCGGCCGTCACTTTTTTTTCATTGAGCTTTTCGTACAAAAATACCATCCAAATTTCCAACTTTTCGGTGAATTTTCCAAAATTTTTCTGCCATGCAAAAGATGTCCTGACAATTATAAACACAACAAAAAAAAGAATCATACAGATAGGTCGAGTCATTCTCAAGTGAAGATCTTCTCATGCGTGCAGCAGATGATTTTTATTTATGTAGATTCAACGAGGGGCAAGCTCCTCGTGAAGCGTCTGTTATGAGAATGGGATTACAGGATACTCTTTATATTCCTGGCGTAACCAAATAACCATGGGAATATGGTGAATGGAGACATCTGTATCTTTAAATACATAATGACGGAAACATTCAGCTGTATCTACCAACACCGAGATAAAATGAAAGGAACGTATCGCATTGTTGGCATTTTTAACGTGGACATTTTTCTCGCGGTATTCCGTCTTGTGATTAAAAATTTATTGATAGATGAAAGCCACACGAGTTAACTGGAGATTAGTTTTTTGTAAATCTTACGACAAAAAGTGTATAGCTACATATACCAGTTGCATTCCGAAACATCTATGAGAAACATCTTGGTATATCGAGTTGTGCATTCTTCTGTCACTCGGTATTGCATATCGCTCGATTGCGATGACAACAGAACTATTTATTTATAAATGAAATCTCTTATGTCGTCACAGAAACATGTTCAGATATTATGACAACAGTGTTATCATTTTAGCAGTTTCATAAAACCGGTGCAGCCAACACAAGAAGCATTTCTAAGACGTCTGCGGCAAACTGAAGGATATTCAGTGAATTTAGCTGCGGTGGGTTCCCGTGCAAGACGCAAACCTCTATGTAGGATTTGGATAATCTGTAACAGATGTAAAGACTTCTCTTATTATATCTGGGCAGTGAATGCTACATATTTGCTTCATCTCGGGCTGTCGACTTCAACGTAAATGGGGAACAAATGCGCTAAAGGTAAGAAAGTCTTGAGACATGGTCCCCCCCCCCCCTCCCCCCCAAAAAAACTACCTAACTACGTAACAAATTCAGTCTCTGCATGTTTGTCTCTTTCTTCCATGGCTATAAAACATATTATCACACTACCAGGAAAGACGGTTTCACGATGAGCTTCACGACAGACTGTGTCACATTCGGTTGCATGCCATCAGATTCCATCAGTTCTTATCACATCATTACACTAAAATGATTCTATATGCATTCTTAATAGTAGACACCTAGCTGAACATCCTGCACAATTTGTAACTCCCAAGGAGTTCACCTACAATCTTGATGGCACGAACCTTGGTGTTCACTTTGGGGTACCATTTTTCATACAGTGTTCTTCAAGGTGCAAGTTAATGGTCTATTTTGAACATTTCTTGAATGTCAATGAAGTCAATTTTGTGCAGTGTAATATGTACATACCCTAGAAGAAGTTTTTCTTCTGTACACCTCCTGGACACTGATTTTCCGTCACCCTTCTGACGAACATGGTGAGTCATTAACAACTAATATTTTTCCTGCCCAAACTGTTAACACAACACTTCCAAGTGAGCCTTTATAAAGACTGAACTTGCACCCTCACACTCACGTAAGTGGTTCCTTGTCAGTGGTATCCAGCAGAGGGGACACTGTCTCCAAATCTCACACTGACATCGCAGCCTCTGTACCTGCTCAATCTGCCAGTGAACAACAAGAGTTCATTTCGAGCCTAGACCATGTGCACATCATCAACTTATGACGAGAAGGGCTGTCAGCACGAGTAGTTGTCCGATAAATTGGCGTACATCACAGCAGTATCGCTCGAGTACTTGACTGCTACAGTGAGATGCTGAACACTGAATGTAAGCCTCGTAGTCATCAGCTGCCAGCTAATGGTGCCAACAACACCAAATCATGACCATTACCTACAAATTATATCTCATAGGTACCTGAGATCAGAAATTAACTCCGCAAACTCACTTTGAAACTCTCCAGCCCATTTAACTGAAAACTCGTCACTTGAATCTGTTGTCGGGTATAAGTGTACCACACCAGCATGGAAAAGAGAGCAAGTACACAGGTTCACAAGTGTAACTGAGGACTCATGGAACTTCAGCTACACACACATTGGTTGGGCATGATGATCATCAGTACCACCTGTGTTATAAATTAAAGCCTTTTCCGAAATTTTTTATCTGTATGTGGAAGCTAATCTCAAGAACTAATGGAAGTATATTGATATGGTTTTCATTTATATAGTCACTCATTCATGAGGGAGGCTTATGTATATAATTTATTATCGCTACATGATATGAGTAATCCAGTGTGTGTGTTAGCCTTCAAAAAATTACATAAATATGTTACACAACTAGCTATTAGCGTGCAGATAAAAGTTACCATGACCAAAAGAACACACAAATTAACACACGAGTTATTGATCACCTTAGCAGTGTCATTTGTTTAATGTTGCATATAGCATTCCACCATACACAACCACAGAAGTTGCTTTAAAACGACGTTTCTAGCTGCATGAATTAATATTTGAAGCTACTGTCTAGCATAATACCCTAGTAAATACAGTTTTTTGCCAGTGGAGTAATGTGATTTTTAAGGGTCATCGATAGCTCCTGAAATGGTAATCACTGTGGGTTAGGAACAACATAAAGGAAGAAAGTAGATGTTTATTTTTATACTGAGATGAGCTTTACAGTGAGTTACTAACCTATCATTTCTTCTATCGTTTGTTTAATAAATCACTGGTTAAGATTCCAGTCACAATTACAGCTGCATTTTCATGTTAGTGTGAGGAATCCTTAAAAATTTTCCTGAGGTTTGGCAGAAGATGCAAACTTCGATATGGCAACAACAGAATTGTAGACATTACTCAAACACCTCTACTGACTATCTATTCCTGCACATTTTGAAAGGGAACGAGTTAATGAGCATGAAGTGACTGCGGCATTGCCATTTTCAGGCTCGTCATAGGTGTGGACTTATAGCAGGAAGGAGGGAGTGGTGGGGGGAGGGGGGATCAGAGGGGGGGGGGTCAGAGGAGGGGGGGATAGGTGGGGGTTACAGCTTTAACGTAACAGTGGCGCCTTCATTTCTAATGCGTGCAACCCTCAACATTAGACTCGTACTCACTCTGTTTCTTATCATCGTATTGTATTGTAATAGCTACACCCAGGAGAATACATCAGAACTAGACTCTGCTTTCTTTTTTGGAGGAAACCGGAAGGGCTGTGTCAACTTTGACAATATGCGACCATTTCTGCATGACCAATTTGTCCTGTACAGGCATCCTTTAGAAACGACAGCAAAAGCCACCGAGCACTGTGATGTGGGAATAGATGGACAAGGGAACACCTGCAACATAATCTGGATCAGTGGCATTTGGTTCCATTCACCAACAACTGCAGGATTTCCCTGGCACCTGACGACCGTCACAGAAGAATGTTAGGTGGCAAGGTAGTAATGCTCATCTCAGATGCTGCAGTCCCACATATACAGTACGGACGGTGATACACTTTCTGGGCCAGTATCACATATGGTACACACCTTGTCTCTATAGAGGTTCATTCGAGGGCTGTGCAGTATCGAGACAGGACCCTCCGACCTGTTGTCTGGCCCTACTGTTGACGGCCCCATCTTTCCAAACAATAATGCACCGGCACATGGCAGACTCCTTATTCCGGGAGGCAGGAATCGGCCAGACAGAATGGCCTGGGGTGTCTGCTCAAATGAAACCAGCTGACGACACTCGGGAGCAGTCGGAACTTGCAATGCGTCACAGTACGAACCCACCTCGCACATTGCATTACGTCAGCAGGGCCGCCTTCAGAGAGTGTGACAAGTTCAAGCGGTGATATATCTGCCACCTTATGGACAGCCCGTAGCCCGTCATGTTATTGTGCACAGCATGGAGCATCCAAGTACTGAGCAGTACCCAGCTGCAGTTTATTACTTCACAGGTGTGCAATTTCAGACAGACTGCCAGTATTTTCTCTGTATGTCCATTTTTCGATATATAGTGGCCTTGTAGGGATCACATGTTAAAGTGTATTTATAGCTCTCATTATTATTGCAATCAATTTTAGCATTACATTACATTACATTACCTTCAGGCACCTCGATCTGCGATACCAGATGACCGTGTTGATGTCAATAATCATTATCCTATATCTCATCGTGGGTACAAATGTTCTATTCAAGATTTTTTTTTTGTACCATCTACGAGGACTATAATGGTGATTACACTCTATTCACATGGTGGCCTGAATGTGGCCCAATGTAACACTGAAATTGGCTGCAAAAAAATAAATAAGTAAATAAATAAATAAAACCTATAAATACACCTGAAGGTGTCATTCCTATTACATATAGATACCAATGTTTTGGTTTTGGTTTCAATTTCTCAGTAACATTTTTTAGTTTCATAAAGTTTGTTTTTTCATTTCATTTTCCTCTAGAATCAAAGACCATGCACATTCACCAACATGAAGCTGACACAATTTTTTTTAATCCTGTTCTATGAGCAGTTTACTTGGGTTTTTTTATGAATCCATTTGATCTCCTCATACACCTTTCTCCTTTTCACAATATATATAAATGACCTAGTAGATAGTGTCGGGAGTTCCATGCGGCTTGTCATGGATGATGCTGTAGTATACAGAGAAGTTGCAGCATTAGAAAATTGTAGTGAAATGCAGGAAGATCTGCAGCATATAGGCACTTGGTGCAGGGAGTGGCAACTGACCCTTAACATAGACAAATGTAATGTATTGCGAATACATAGAAAGAAGAATCCTTTATTGTATGATTATATGATAGCGGAACAAACACTGGTAACAGTTACTTCTGTTAAATATCTGGGAGTATGTGTGCGGAACGATTTGAAATGGAATGATCATATAAAATTAATTGTTGGTAAGGCGGGTACCAGGTTGAGATTCATTGGGAGAGTCCTTAAAAAATGTAGTCCATCAACAAAGGAGGTGGCTTACAAAACACTCGTTTGACCTGTACTTGAGTATTGCTCATCGGTGTGGGATCCGTACCAGATCGGGTTGACGGAGGAGATAGAGAAGATCCAAAGAAGAGCGGCGCATTTCGTCACAGTATTATTTGGTAACCGTGATAGCATTACGGAGATATTTAGCAAACTCAAGTGGCAGACTCTGCAAGAGGGGCGCTTCGCATAGCGGTGTAGCTTGCTCTCACACACACACACACACACACACACACACACACACACACACACACACACACACACAAAAAAAAAAAAAGTTACTTCTCACACACCTCTATGTTTATGATGCCATATCTCCTCAACTGTCTGTTGTACAGTGATATACACTAAGGTGATATAAGTCGTGAGACTCTTCCTAATATCGTGTCAGACCACCTTTAGCTCAGCATACGAGTAGTGCAACACCCTAATAGGGCACAGACTCAACAAGTCGTCGGAAGTCCCCTGCAGAAATACTGAGCCATGCTGCCTCTATAGCAATACACAATTGCGAAAGTGTTGCTGGTGCGAGATTATGTACACGGACTGACCTCTCAGTTGTGTCCCACATATATTCAGTGGGATCCATGTCAGACAATCTAGGTGGCAAAATCATTCGCTTGACTTATCCAGAATGGTCTTCAAATCAATTGTGGTCCGGTAACATAGTGCATTGTCATCCACAAAAATTGACATGAAGTCAATGAATGACTGGTAATGGTCTTCAAGTAGCTGAACATAACAATTCAGAAAATGATCGGTTCAGCTGGACCAGCGGATTTGCTCCGTTTCTTGTAAAAACAGCCCACACCAGCTTGCGTAGTGCCTCGCTGACAACTTGGGCCTCGACTTCGAGGGGTCTGCTTCACACACTGACCCTCCAATCAGCTGCTACCAACTGAAATGGGGCCTCATCTGACAAGTCCACAGCTCTCCAGTTGACTAGGGTCCAACCGATATGATCACAGATCCAGGAGAGGTACTGTAGTTGATGTCCTGCTGTTACCAAAGGCATATATCGGTTGTCTGCTGCAATAGCCCATTACTGCCAAATTTCGCCACACTGTCCGAACGGATACGTTCTTTGTTCGTTACAGGTTGAGTTTTATTTCACACAGTGTTGCTTGTCTATTATCAATTACAACTCCACACAAACACCGCTGCTCTCAGTCTCTAAGTGAAGGCTGTCGGCCTCTGCATTGTCCTCGGTGAGAGCAATGCCTAACATTTGGTATTCTCAGCACACTTCTGGCACTGCTGATCTTGGAATACTGAATTACCCAACTTTCCCCAAAACTGAACGTTCCATGTATTGAGCTGAAACTACCATTCCCAATAACAGGATCCCCCACCACCACGAGAATACTCATCCTGAAAGTCTCTCCTAACTCACATTTCTGGTGACTTTTCCAAAATCTACCCCTTTTCCTAGGCCTCTCCAGTCCTTTTCCTTCACCCCTCTTCCTTACCCTTCAACCCTTTTGCCTGAAGAAGGGAGAACTGGCTCCAAAAGCTTATCTAATTATAACCTTTTGTGTGTGTTCTGCCACTGCTTGGTGAGTAGATTTTTTATCTATCCAATTACATCATACTCTAGTTATAGATGATGTCACAACAGGAAAAGCAGAAACACTAAAATGTCTTGTGCCATCACTTAGCAGATAAATTTGACTACAGTTTGTTTTCTTTTCAAACCCAATAAATAAATAAATAAATAAATAAATAAATAAATATTCAGTACAAAATCATTTCCGACTGAAGCATTATTTTATTTACGTTACATTAATACAATATGGTGCAAATAAAAGCTTTCTTTAATCTACTTGTTTGTAACAGTAATTACAAAAGTGCTTCACAATTCTCAACTTTTTAAGAGTATAAAAAAACAAAATAGCTCAAAATATTCTCATAATTACATAAATATTTTCAGTTTTCTGGTAATGAAGTAACAATGCACATTAATTTCATTTCTGATGCCACGTAATATTTAATGTTAAACGATGACATAAAAATAAAGAGAAGTAATCAACGTAGGTGATATTATTACTGCCTGAAAAGCAGGAGCTTTCGAAAGGGTTTCTTTCTCCCTTACTCGAGGGTCACGGTGACTTTGGGTTTGCATACCCTACACAAAAAGCTATATAATATGTCTTTGCCATTTGTTATCTTATATGGCACTATGTAACTTTTCATTTATATTAAAGCATGTTCTAAGCTGCCCAAGCAAATCAACAATTTCATGAAAAGCAATACATGTTTTGCACCATACTAAAAATTTTTAATAATCTGAATTTCATTGGTGCACACACATTCTCCACCAGAGCAGAAATTATAATAAGTACATTAAGCATTTGCTCATATATTTAATACTGTACAGTTCCAGTATTATGTACCAGACAATAATATAGTTTCTTACTAAAACTGTGTTCTTCCTTTGTTGTCTTAATCAGCATTCCTGGAAACAGACAGAAACCTCATTAATGCCAGTCAAAACCATCTCAAAAAAGGAAACAAGAATGAAACATGAAGCAACATTGAGATACTGTATCAGACTAATGAAGGATGCCACCAACATTCCCAGTTTAAATCAATAAATACACTCCTGGAAATGGAAAAAAGAACACATTGACACCGGTGTGTCAGACCCACCATACTTGCTCCGGACACTGCGAGAGGGCTGTAAAAGCAATGATCACACGCACAGCACAGCGGACACACCAGGAACCGCGGTGTTGGCCGTCGAATGGCGCTAGCTGCGCAGCATTTGTGCACCGCTGCCGTCAGTGTCAGCCAGTTTGCCGTGGCATGCGGAGCTCCATCGCAGTCTTTAACACTGGTAGCATGCCGCGACAGCGTGGACGTGAACCGTAGGTGCAGTTGACGGACTTTGAGCGAGGGCGTATAGTGGGCATGCGGGAGGCCGGGTGGACGTAGCGCCGAATTGCTCAACACGTGGGGCGTGAGGTCTCCACAGTACATCGATGTTGTCGCCAGTGGTCGGCGGAAGGTGCACGTGCCCGTCGACCTGGGACCGGACCGCAGCGACGCTCGGATGCACGCCAAGACCGTAGGATCCTACGCAGTGCCGTAGGGGACAGCTCCGCCACTTCCCAGCAAATTAGGGACACTGTTGCTCCTGGGGTATCGGCGAGGACCATTCGCAACAGTCTCCATGAAGCTGGGCTACGGTCCCGCACACCGTTAGGCCGTCTTCCGGTCACGCCCCAACATCGTGCAGCCCGCCTCCACTGGTGTCGCGACAGGCGTGAATGGAGGGACGAATGGAGACGTGTCGTCTTCAGCGATGAGAGTCGCTTCTGCCTTGGTGCCAATGATGGTCGTATGCGTGTTTGGCGCCGTGCAGGTGAGCGCCACAATCAGGACTGCATACGACCGAGGCACACAGGGCCAACACCCGGCATCATGGTGTGGGGAGCGATCTCCTACACTGGCCGTACACCTCTGGTGATCGTCGAGGGGACACTGAATAGTGCACGGTACATCCAAACCGTCATCGAACCCATCGTTCTACCATTCCTAGACCGGCAAGGGGACTTGCTGTTCCAACAGGACAATGCACGTACGCGTGTATCCCGTGCCACCCAACGTGCTCTAGAAGGTGTAAGTCAACTACCCTGGCCAGCAAGATCTCCGGATCTGTCCCCCATTGAGCATGTTTGGGACTGGATGAAGCGTCGTCTCACGCGGTCTGCACGTCCAGCACGAACGCTGGTTCAACTGAGGCGCCAGGTGGAAATGGCATGGCAAGCCGTTCCACAGGACTACATCCAGCATCTCTACGATCGTCTCCATGGGAGAATAGCAGCCTGCATCGCTGCGAAAGGTTGATATACACTGTACTAGTGCCGACATTGTGCATGCTCTGTTGCCTGTGTCTATGTGCCTGTGGTTCTGTCAGTGTGATCATGTGATGTATCTGACCCCAGGAATGTGTCAATAAAATTTCCCCTTCCTGGGACAATGAATTCACGGTGTTCTTATTTCAATTTCCAGGAGTGTATAATTGAAAGTACTACAAAACAGTTAAGAGCAGTAAGGCGTCAAACGGGTCAACTTGGAGCAGGAGAGTCACCTCAGGACATTTTCATTTCTACTGTCTATACTTTTAAAAATAAATTCAAAAAACTTTGTCAGCATGACCAGGAAGGATTGAGGACTCACACTCATAGCAGTGGGAGTTCAAAAATGTAGCAAAATACCTTTTTTTTGTTTTTTTTTTACATGTGAAATTTCATCATTTTTTCACTTACTACTGTCTGCATTTGTTGCTACAGGTACACTTTTCTTCCTAAGTAAGAGAGATTCTTTGATGAATTTTGCACAGCATACGAACAGTACTTACAGGTGAATTAAACTCTAGAATTTTCCAAATCTATTAAAAAAACTGTGGTAAAAATTGAGGTAATTAACTATAAAATTTCAGTTTTTTCTAAACTTGAAATTTAAAATATAACAGTTCATTCAGTTAAATAAATTCTGGAGTTTCATACACCTATAATTATGGTTTGTATGCTGTACAAAATTCATCGAAGAATCTCTCTTACTTAGGAAGAAAAGTGTACCTGTAGCAGTAGTAGTAAGTGAAAACATGATGAAATTTCACATGTAAAAAAAATGTATTTTGTTACGTTTTTGAGCTGTCACTGCTGTGAGTATGAATCCTGAATCCTTCCTCGTCACGCTGTCAAAGTTTTATGAATTTATTTGTAAAAGTATAGACAATGGTGCCTCTCCTGCTCCATGTCAGCCCGTTTGACGTCCTATCCCCCTTAACACCATTAACTGCTCTCACATAGTAAAACTAGTATCACAAGGAATAGACTTTGTACATTATGTGATTTGTTGGTAAAAGCATCTAGAGGCAGCTGCATACAATTTGCATTTGTACTCAAAAATGAATCAATTTAGCAACAGTAGTTTTCTCAGTGTCTGCTCATTTCACCTAAAACTACATTTTGGTCATCAAACTTTATGACAGTATTACCTTTTTGGCAGATCACTCACTTGCCAATCCTATGGTAACACCAAAAGAAAGTCTCACATGACAAACTCTGTGACATATACTGATTTTTTTAGAAATTACTGAAATGGAAAGCTAATGTAGTTTCCACGGTTAGAAATAGCAAGTGGTTGCCACACAGTTGTTTATGCCAATTACAATCTGATGTTTTGAGAGTGTACTATGTACATATTTAAAGACTTTTTGAGATGCATAAACATTACATAAGTAAGATAGCTACTCACCATCCTGCAAAAAAAAGAGCATAGTTTGTCCTGATTGCACATCTTCTCCTGGGGCGGGAACCTACAAAAGAGAAAAGTTCTACGTAAAAGAAGTGCGCTAGTTTTCAAGTGTAAGTTCTTCAAAACATTTGATACGAGTTATTTTATAAAGCTCAACAGCAGCAACTGATAGTAAGGAATTACTGGCTAAGCTACAGTAAAAAACATTTAATGATGCATATCAACAACATGTACACCAAGTTTGTTAAACAGAACTAGAATAGTGATTCCCCACATCAGTAGTGCTATATGAATCTGCTGGGTGAAATTTAAAATGGAACATGACTTTGAACGAAGCCAAACTGAAGACCTCAATGCAAAAAAGAGGCTAACTCACATTTTACAAATCCGAAGTTCAAGAGCGAGAGTGGTCTCATTACTGCGACTGGACTGTGTATATTCAGTGCAAAATAGGACTATCTATAGTATTTATCACATTCTTCAACCAAAGTGATAATGGGATATGATTTTGAAGCTTGTAGGGTCTGATGCGTATCGTGGGAAGAAGTGCCTGTTACGGAATAAACCAACAGTAGCTGCACAGTTTCATTGGATCATCCCCTAAAAATACTGGTGTAGGTTCTATCGCCAAAATAAATAGCCAAAAGTTCCTTTGTAAATTCACAAAAAGTCTTTAATTTCAAAATAAGTACCTCATTTGTTTAGCTTAAGTAAATTTACAAACATTGAACTCTATTGTAAAAAAAATGTAGAAACTAAGAGTTGTCTGTCAAAACTATTTTAGATGTGATTCCATAGGTTTACTCAACTTATTGCAGGTAACATTAACTAGCTTACTACCCATGAACCATGGACCTTGCCGTTGGTGGGGAGGCTTGCGTGCCTCAGCGATACAGATGGCCGTACCGTAGGTGCAACCACAACGGAGGGGTATCTGTTGAGAGGCCAGACAAACGTGTGGTTCCTGAAGAGGGGCAGCAGCCTTTTCAGTAGTTGCAGGGGCAACAGTCTGGATGATTGACTGATCTGGCCTTGCAACATTAACCAAAACGGCGTTGCTGTGCTGGTACTGCGAACGGCTGAAAGCAAGGGGAAACTACAGCCGTAATTTTTCCCGAGGACATGCAGCTTTACTGTATGATTAAATGATGATGGCATCCTCTTGGGTAAAATATTCCGGAGGTAAAATAGTCCCCCATTCGGATCTCCGGGCGGGGACTACTCAGGAGGATGTCGTTATCAGGAGAAAGAAAACTGGCGTTCTACGGATCGGAGCGTGGAATGTCAGATCCCTTAATCGGGCAGGTAGGTTAGAAAATTTAAAAAGGGAAATGGATAGGTTGAAGTTAGATATAGTGGGAATTAGTGAAGTTCGGTGGCAGGAGGAACAAGACTTCTGGTCAGGTGACTACAGGGTTATAAACACAAAATCAAATAGGGGTAATGCAGGAGTAGGTTTAATAATGAATAGGAAAATAGGAATGCGGGTAAGCTACTACAAACAGCATAGTGAACGCATTATTGTGGCCAAGATAGATACGAAGCCCACACCTACTACAGTAGTACAAGTTTATATGCCAACTAGCTCTGCAGATGATGAAGAAATTGAAGAAATGTACGATGAAATAAAAGAAATTATTCAGATAGTGAAGGGAGACGAAAATTTAACAGTAATGGGTGACTGGAATTCGAGTGTAGGAAAAGGGAGAGAAGGAAACATAGTAGGTGAATATGGATTGGGGCTAAGAAATGAAAGAGGAAGTCGCCTAGTAGAATTTTGCACAGAGCACAACTTAATCATAGCTAACACTTGGTTTAAGAATCATGAAAGAAGGTTGTATACGTGGAAGAACCCTGGAGATACTAAAAGGTATCAGATAGATTATATAATGGTAAAACAGAGATTTAGGAACCAGGTTTTAAGTTGTAAGACATTTCCAGGGGCAGATGTGGACTCTGACCACAATCTATTGGTTATGACCTGTAGATTAAAACTGAAGAAACTGCAAAAATGTGGGAAATTAAGGAGATGGGACCTGGATAAACTGAAAGAACCAGAGGTTGTACAGAGTTTCAGAGAGAGCATAAGGGAACAATTGACAGGAATAGGGGAAAGAAATACAGTAGAAGAAGAATGGGTAGCTCTGAGGGATGTAGTAGTGAAGGCAGCAGAGGATAAAGTAGGTACAAAGACGAGGGCTGCTAGAAATCCTTGGGTAACAGAAGAAATATTGAATTTAATTGATGAAAGGAGAAAATATAAAAATGCAGTAAATGAAGCAGGCAAAAAGGAATACAAACGTCTCAAAAATGAGATCGACAGGAAGTGCAAAATGGCTAAACAGGGATGGCTAGAGGACAAATGTAAGGATGTAGAAGCTTATCTCACTAGGGGTAAGATAGATACTGCCTACAGGAAAATTAAAGAGACCTTTGGAGAGAAGAGAACCACGTGTATGAATATCAAGAGCTCAGATGGCAGCCCAGTTCTAAGCAAAGAAGGGAAGGCAGAAAGGTGGAAGGAGTATATAGAAGGTTTATACAAGGGCGATGTACTTGAGGACAATATTATGGAAATAGAAGAGGATGTAGATGAAGACGAAATGGGAGATATGATACTGCGTGAAGAGTTTCACAGAGCACTGAAAGACCTGAGTCGAAACAAGGCCCCCGGAGTAGACAACATTCCATTAGAACTACTGACGGCCTTGGGAGAGCCAATCATGACAAAACTCTACCAGCTGGTGAGCAAGATGTATGAGACAGGCGAAATACCCTCAGACTTCAAGAAGAATATAATAATTCCAATCCCAAAGAAAGCAGGTGCTAACAGATGTGAAAATTACCGAACTATCAGTTTAATAAGCCACGGCTGCAAAATACTAACGCGAATTCTTTACAGACGAATGGAAAAACTGGTAGATGCAGACCTCGGGGAGGATCAGTTTGGATTCCGTAGAAATGTTGGAACACGTGAGGCAATACTGACCTTACGACTTATCTTAGAAGAAAAGATTAAGAAAAGGCAAACCTACGTTTCTAGCATTTGTAGACTTAGAGAAAGCTTTTGACAATGTTGACTGGAATACTCTTTTTCAAATTCTAAAGGTGGCAGGGGTAAAATACAGGGAGCGAAAGGCTATTTATAATTTGTACAGAAACCAGATGGCAGTAATAAGAGTCGAGGGGCATGAAAGGGAAGCAGTGGTTGGGAAAGGAGTGAGACAGGGTTGTAGCCTCTCCCCGATGTTATTCAATCTGTATATTGAGCAAGCAGTAAAGGAAACAAAAGAAAAATTTGGAGTAGGTATTAAAATTCATGGAGACGAAGTAAAAACTTTGAGGTTCGCCGATGACATTGTAATTCTGTCAGAGACGGCAAAGGACTTGGAAGAGCAGTTGAACGGAATGGACAGTGTCTTGAAAGGAGGATATAAGATGAACATTAACAAAAGCAAAACGAGGATAATGGAATGTAGTCAAATTAAATCGGGTGATGCTGAGGGAATTAGATTAGGAAATGAGACACTTAAAGTAGTAAAGGAGTTTTGCTATTTAGGAAGTAAAATAACTGATGATGGTCGAAGTAGAGAGGATATAAAATGTAGACTGGCAATGGCAAGGAAAGCGTTTCTGAAGAAGAGAAATTTGTTAACATCGAATATAGATTTATGTATCAGGAAGTCGTTTCTGAAAGTATTTGTTTGGAGTGTAGCCATGTATGGAAGTGAAACATGGACGATAACTAGTTTGGACAAGAAGAGAATAGAAGCTTTCGAAATGTGGTGCTACAGAAGAATACTGAAGATAAGGTGGATAGATCACGTAACTAATGAGGAGGTATTGAATAGGATTGGGGAGAAGAGAAGTTTGTGGCACAACTTGACTAGAAGAAGGGATCGGTTGGTAGGACATGTTTTGAGGCATCAAGGGATCACAAATTTAGCATTGGAGGGCAGCGTGGAGGGTAAAAATCGTAGAGGGAGACCGAGAGATGAGTACACTAAGCAGATTCAGAAGGATGTAGGTTGCAGTAGGTACTGGGAGATGAAGCAGCTTGCACAGGATAGAGTAGCATGGAGAGCTGCATCAAACCAGTCTCAGGACTGAAGACAACAACAACAACAACTAAAAAATAATCTGTGTCAAAAGATTACATTCACTTAAAAAAACTATGTAATTGCAGAGGATGCTGTCATGTCACTAAACCTGCCTGTTACAGAATAAGCCAACAGTAGTTGCACAGTTTCATTGGATCACCCCCTGAAAATGCTGACGTAGGTTCTATCCTCAAAATAACTAGCCAAAAACTCCTTTGTAAATTCACAACTGGAAGTTTACCAATCTTTAATCACATCTTTAAGATTGTACCAGGTCTCTCACATTTACAGACAGGTAGGTAGTATGGACTTATGCGGAGCATAGTCGTTTTTATTTCTTCAAAAAAGAAAGATTTCATACAATACAGGTGAAGAGATCATTTGTTCCTTCACGCGCAATTAAATACAAAAAGTCACAGAACTGTTACTGCACTCACAAATATTATTCCAAAGAATCAAAATACACATTTTGAGATATATTCCTAATACCTAAAAAACGTCCTCTCAGCTTGAATTGAATGAACGAAGACAAAACATAAATGGTCCCTTGGCTAGGCTTAAAAAACCCAGACTAGATAACCTTGAAGCTGTACCAAGACTAAGAACAGATGAAACAGACTAAGAATAGACTGGCACTGAACAGAATGAGTGATAGCACAAACCACAGCAAGAGTAAAAATGGAGCAAGCATCAGCCTTATAAAGACTTGATTCATTTATAATAGTTACAAATTCTATAGGTCAGAAAGTTCATGTTTTATTCACTATTGGTTTTGTTGTCATATTTTGATTGTACATTATGTGTCACCAGCAGCATTTATTAAAATACGGAATACTAACTTATGCTTACGCAGTAGGGAATCGCAGGTTTGTAACCATCTTGGTCATTAAAATTCAGTTACTGAAAATTTAGTAATTTTTAATTAAACTCCATTGCTCATTCTGGTACAACAACAACAACAACAACAACAACAACGAACAGATAAGACAGTACACAAGTCTTTACAATAAAACAGATGGAGGGCCAAGACGTAGTGAGATTCAGGAACCAACAATGATGCGTACAGTACAGAACCAACAACGATGTGTACGGTACAGAACACAAGAGCGCAGTAACAACATGACTGACTTCTGAGCCCATGCACTGCAGGCTTTATAGGGCCCCTGTGAGTGATGACGGGCAGGCATGGCAACGACAGCACTCTGGCAGCGACAGTAGTGCCTGTCGGTTATATGGGCGCCGCCTAGTAGCTGTCATCTACGTCCGTGCCCTCTGGCGAACCATCCAGATTGTCGTACCAGAATACCAGACTCATTAATATAGGTGTTAACAGATTCAGAAACATTAGCTCATGAAAAGCATATCAACAGATCCCTGAAATTTACAGTATTTTGGCTGTAATTGGCACTGAAAGGTTTGACCAGGTGAAATCTTTAATTAAAAATATCTTTTTAACTAATTATTTGTGGGTTAATGCAAATATGAGGTTCATTCAAATTAAAACTGATCAGTGTGTCTACCTTTGCTTTACACATAAGGTAGCACCACGTAACTGCGGGTATGGTGGCACCATCTATTGGTAGATAGACTGACGCGTGCACACCGTTTGATGTTTCAAAGCACCAGTGTGGTTTCACACCAAAGAGAAGGTGGTCACAAAAGTTATCACCCACTACCAAACATTCAGGCCAGTATGCAGGAACAACTAGGAGTGATTCGATTTTTGGCGGCAGAAGGAGCTGGAGGCCATGAAATGTATTGACAGATTAAGGCTGTGTACAGTGAATACAGTCTGAATCATTCAAGTGTTGTGTGATGGCCGAAACAATTCCTTGAGGGGCGCGAGTCACTGGAAGACGATGCTCATCCTGGACACACTCATTGTGTGATCACACCGGAAATGGTTGCGGAAGTGAATTCTTTAGTCTTAGACAACCACAAAACACCGTGGACGAGATCCACCACTTACTGGGTGTTAGTGGGGGCACTGCCCACATCATAATGCATCAACACTTGAACTTTCAAAAGATCTGTGTGCCGTTGGTTTCCTACCAACTGACTGCTGAACAGTGCAATATTCTAATGGTGCTGTCTTTGAGTCATCTGTAGCATTATCATGAGGAGAACACAGTTTTCTGTCGCATATTGTCAAAGGCGACAAAACATGGTGTCACCATTTTGAACCAGAAAGCAAGCAGTGGAAACATGCAACTTCACCACCTACATAGAAATCAAACGCCGTGCACACCAGTTCTGGTAAGCTCATGGTGTCCTCTTTTTCTGACCACAAGGGGCCACTGCTTGTCAGCAGGGAACGACCATCAATGCCCAGTGTCATCAAGCCACTTTACAGAACCTTAGACAAGCCATCGAGTCTAAACGCCAAGGCACGTTGTCCAATTGCATTATCCTCCTGCATGATAATGCCAGCCCACACATGGCCAATGAGGTGAAGACAACTTTGCAGCAGTTTCGGTGGGAAATGCTCGAACATCCACCATAAAGTCCCGACCTTTCACCGTGTGGCTTTCATGTACTTGGACGTCTAAAACAAGCTATTCGCGGACATCGATTCGCGACGGACAACGCAGTGTGTGAGTGAGTCCAGGCCTGGATCTGACAGCAGCCTACTAGCTTCTTCAAGGACGGAATCGACCGGCTAGTGTCACAATTGGATAAATATGCCAACAGTTTTGTCAACTATTTTTGAATATATGTACTGTGTATAACTACATTTTTGAGTTAATGAAATCATTACTGTTACTTTACACTAGTGACAGAGTTTCATTTGAATGCCCCTTATACCTTTCAGTACAGAGGAAAAATAGCTCTTTAATTTGGAAGTGGTCTTTCCTTCTGAATTTACCTATTAGCTCAGATTTTCACTTATGGCTACACGTATGAAATTTTATAATTGCAATAACTTTTGATTGCCATAATTTCTGATGAAACTAATTAGCTCACTGCAGCCAGGACAAGAGACTTAATGATCTGAATGATAATGTTTTCTGAGCAGAATTTGTTTCTACCATTTTGGTAATTTTTATACTATGTGCTTGATGTAGGAACTTTAACATTGGAATTTTGAAGAGAAAGTGATATATTTTTATAGACCTTAAGACACAGAACAGAAATGCATACAAAGGACGATGATGTGCATCAAGCTGCTTCGTCACAATGCACATAAGGTGATAATATTCAAAATACTACTGATACACACACTGAAAAATATGTGGTGGTGTCCATAAAGTCACTCTACAATTTCAATAATCTATAACAAAGGTAAATGAGGATGTCTTTCTTACTTTTTACTACAAACTCGGTGGTTAACAAATTTTTTAACAGCATTTCATCTGTGTGTTTCAGGTACACTGTTGCTGGATGAGATACTGATAAACGCCATACAAGTTAGTTACTATTCAACAGAAGGCACAGTATGATCACTGTTTACTGACACAAATCTGACATGCAGACTTATTGCGGAGGAGATCCAGTGTCACGTGCACAAATTTGTGTACGGCACAAGAAACTTATGGACAGCAGCAGTGTTTGATAAGAGGACAGCAGAGGGAAACAATGGTCATGTGGAACTGCCTCTGGCTGTGCTCCCAGGCCTGCCACACAGTTGCAGCTGCCACATTCCACAGCGCACCAAGTTGTACATGCCCTTCAACCACAGAAAGAGTCGCTACAGAGAACACGATGAGTAAACTAGCATCGTAGAGAGGTGTATTAAACAGGGAAAAAATTCATTACGTTTCATTTTGTGATAAAGTTTGCATATCTATTTTTTCACCGACCTATGTAACAATTATTTTTTTTTATTTATTTATTTTTTTTATCAGTAAAAACACTTCACACAGCTCTGGTATAATAACTACCCCTAGCTTTCAGCAGTTAGTTCTTTCCCCAGGAAGAAAAGAAAAATAGGCAGTGAAAGGTTAGAACAGATGAGCAGATCGTCAGACCTGAGGTTCATACACACCCAGCTTTTGCGAGGACAAATGGAGGGGAGAGGAGGAAGACTGGGGTTTTGCATGCTGCCGACAATGGCGTCGTTAGAGATGGAGCACGAAATCGTGTTGAGGAAGAAAACTGGCCTTAATGTAGTGCCACTCTGCTTTATAAATTACTGCCAAACATTATGTAACAAAACACTTTGGGATTACAACACATACCAAAATCCATTTTAGTCAATGTTTAACTGTTACTAATGCAATGAGCAATTCTCGAAGAGCAATGATGTTAAAATCACAGATTTAAAAAGTTATATACGTACCCTGTTCAGTTTCAGAATGCGGTGACTGTTCTCTTTCCACATCAGACCGAGGTGACCTGTGCAGAAAATTTAACACAATCAGGTTGTGACCCAACACATAATCAAAAGGAGTCAAACAACTTTGACCGGTTGTCACTACCGACCTGAGCTAGCAGACATCACCACACTTAACACATGTAACGTATCAAAAATGCAAGAACTTCAAATTCAATAATGCATAACACTTCAGTGCAATCACTCTAATGCTTTCACAAGCATAGGAACACTAAGGCAGTGTCGGCTATTAGTTACAGGCGACTATGAAATAACCATGAGTGACAAAGTATTTGTTTCAAATACAAATACATTCTGATGATAGAAATACGATTACGAACACGAAAGTAAATACATTTCTCGGATGGCTAATAACGTTCTTAATGCAATGAGGATCACATATACCTGAAGCAATGAAGTAAAGGCTTTACGAGACAAATACATCAGCACAAAAAATAAGAAAACTGCTACAGTATCTAACATACAGTGACTGCTGGGCAACGACTGACGGCAGTACTCCCCCTACAATACGGCAAGAGAAGTAAGATCAGCAAGATAACGTGCTCCACAAGAGGAGATGAAATCTACGGTGAATTCCTCGAATGGCAAATGGGCTACATCAATTTTATCATATTTCAGTTCAGTATCAAGTACAGATTGTAATCATATTTATTTCAATATTACTTCAAATTCTAAATAAAGACCTCCTGTTACTAACTAACCAAAGTATTGAGATCAATCAATGGGAAATCCAGGATGGAATGTCAGAATATTAGAGAAGGAAAATTGCTACTCGCCATATAGTGGAGATGTTGAGTTGCAATAGGCACAACAAAAAGATTCACACAATTATAGCTTTCAGCCATTAAGGCCTTTGTCAACAATAGACACATATTTACAAAACTGTGGTTTCAGTTGCCTGAGACTGCAGACGTGTGTGTAAGTTGGGTTTGCACGAGTGTGTGTGTGTGTGTGTGTGTGTGTGTGTGTGTGTGTGTGTGTGTGTGTGAGAGAGAGAGAGAGAGAGAGAGAGAGAGAGAGAGAGAGAGAGAGAGAGAGAGAGAGAGAGCGCCTGCACGCACGTGTGTGTCTATTGTTAAAAAAGGCCTTAATTGCTGAAAGCTATAATTAAGTGAATCTTTTTGTTGTGCCTATTGCAACGAAGTATTGAGATCCAATATTTGAATGAAAACATACATTAAATTTTTTTTCTTTTATAACACATGATATCACAAGATAACCATTATAGAGTGGCAACTTTTAAGACAGAGAACTGCATGTCTTTCAACAAAAATTTTACCATCCATCAAAACTCATTACTAAGAGCTGCAAACATATAGCAACAGATCCTGTCACTGGACAACAAATAGTACGCCGGACATTCTTTTACTTCTTGCAGAGTACACAGTGTCGGTTACATGTGACAACTTTAATTGAACATCTATAATCAAAATAGCAAATTTCATGAAATTTTGAGAGAACTGCCAGATACCCGTCACCTGCCCCCAGAATATTTCAGCTCAGGCTTCTGGTGACCTTTACACGTGTAGTAGCCAAACACACTAAGATTCTCACTCCATACCTTGCCAGTGCACAAACCCGTGCTCTCCAGCAACTGCACAGACATTACTGGAGAGCGTGCGAGACTGTCTTCTCTAGTGAAAGCTCACTTTACAGACATCAGATTGCCAGTGTTCATTCAGTAAAATCAAAAAGTAAATTCTTCTTCAGTGCATGCAGTTTTGATTCTGTGTGATATCTGACTGGAAGCCGCTCACCTGATTAATCAGCTTATCACCTAATTATTACACCAACTATGATACATTTTCAGAAAATAAGTGTACTAATTTTTACATATTTTTACAAAAGTGTGCAAGAAAAAAATTACAAGGTACTGTTGCTACACTTGTTAACCTTTCTTCCAGATAACAGCCATCCCATTCGATGCACACATTGTGAGCCATGGCACAAGCTTCTTTATGCTTTTTTAAAGAACTCTCCTGCGAGTTCCTTTCTGCACCTGCACGACAGTTGAGAATTTAATTCCACTTGTGTGGTTTCAGGGAGGTGAAAATATGATAATCTGAAAATGCCAAGCCGAGAGAATACAGAAGGAGAGAAGGGGGAGAGGGTTCAAAACATCCCAAACCAAATGTGTCCAAGAGTGCTTCAGCAGCTAACACTGTGCGGGGGCAGGTGCTGTTGTGCAACAAACACACTCCTCTCGTTAGTATTCTCCTCCTTTTGTTTGGTAACGCTCCCTCTGAGTTTTTTTAAGGTTTCACGATATCATTTAGCATTGACGGTCTCCTCCGGAGGCAGAAATTAGATCAAAATGATGCCTTTTTGGTCCAAAAACACTTATGCTATTATTTTTTTGCCCAAAATTGTGGTTTTGAATTTTTAAGCAGATGGGAAATTGGTCTGGCATCACTGTGATGACTGTATTTTTGTATCAGGTGTGTAATGAGCGAACCACATTTCATCTCCAGCCACAACAGAGCTCAGAAAATACACATCCTCCAACTCAAGTCACTCGAGAAACTTGTAGGCGCTATTGGCAATTTTTCTTGTGGTGATCTGTCAGCTGTTTTGGAACACCACTAGCACACAGTTTCTGGTATCTCAGTCTTTCTGTGAATGTCTCATAAGATTTATGGAAGCTTGTGGAAACATAACAGAAATTTCAGCCACTGTCAATCAATGGTCTTCACTAACAATTTCCTTAATTTTCTGCACCAACTCATCAATCAAAATGGAAGGTCATCCTCAGTCCATAATGAACATTTATTCTGCATTCACTAAAATTCCCACACCACTTAAACACACTCGTTCTGTTCATAACACCTTCAGCATAAACCAATCCAATTCGTGAAAAATTTCGAGAACCATTATCCCTTCTGTGGGTAGCAAGCAGACCATGGTGCATGGCTCACACTTGGTGGGGCTTCTTACCAACATTTCCCACAACTGAACACTATACCATGAGGTTATGTGCTACCATGTTCCTGCGATGCTTGCTCTGGTCAGGGGATCCCCTCTACCACTAGTGTTGCCAACCAAATTTTTCCGAGCACATCAAACTTACAGGACTCCATCGACAAGGAACCAGTGGAAATATTGAGCTCATTTAGGTACATTTCGCTCTCACACAAATGGTAGAGTCAAGGTCAATTTACAATGAATGTCACCAGAATGGGTCAGCAACATCAAATAAATGGTGATGTCTTCACACTAGACCAAACATCAACAGAACAGCCTATCACTCAGGCTGATGAGTGAAAATGAGGTAATATGAGACTATTCTGATTTTTGTGGAGCAGACAGAGTGTCAAGGAACTCCCAATACCAGTCAATTTTTTTGATGGCAAAAGAAGCATTCATAATCGGTATGCTTGACAGCCTATATGTTAAATTCCAATCACTATAAGAATCTGAAAGAACAGGAAAGCTATCATACAAAATGTCAACATTTAGTTGCTCAAGAAAATACATACATAGAAGCACATTAAAGAACACAAGGTAGTACATATTGTCTTTTCACTTTATCCATCCTGTTTTCTTTCTGACTGCAAAACAACAAAAAACACACTCTCTTCTGCAATGGAGCTAGATGTTTCACTGTTTAAGTAATTTTCATTAAAACACTTATCAATGCGTATTGGTGGCTTTATTTTTAGGTACTGCAAAAACTTAAGTTTTTGCTTTTCCATACTGAGAGACTTTCGTGAGAGAATGCATGAAGGAACACGGAGTCCTCATGCTATTTCATAATATGTCTTCAAATAAACCAATCAATAATAGCAGGATTAAGAAGTCACAATAGCTTAAATCTCAGTACTATAACATAAGAGATCACAACAATAATAGGTTAACTTCTGATGCTAGCAGAATACGTCACTGGCCAAAATTTCTTCCCAAGAAACAGTGACAATTACATTACATTCTGCAAACTGACTGTGTGAAGACATCTATCTGAAATGCACTGAGGAGTGTTCTGACCTATTCTATGACACCAGTGAATCGAATGTTAAAGCTAGCTAATATTTTTGTCACTATATGTCTCACACAGTAAGTCAATTGGTGATGCTTTGTGAAAAGGAAGCTAACTGAAAACGGTCAGACAATAAATAGGCAATTGTTATGAGTGTGTCTGATTTCAACATTTACGTGGGTACCCTAAAGCAAAATCACACTCTGTTCCTTAAGCAGCAGTGAGCACTAGGTCTAACGTTAAGCATCAGCAAAGGCACTCACCCGCTACACTTTTCAGGGCTGTCCACAGAGGCAGATGCCTTCCTTTTGCGGCTGCTGGATGGTGTAGAAACTGGATCTGATGGCTCTTCCTGCAAAGGTGAAGCACATGCTTTTCTTGTTAACAGTTTCAGTTCCAGCCCTATTCTGTCTATCCGGCTCCAGAAAACAGACAATTTTATCAATATTTAGATACCTGCTGTAGTGGCATTTGTTAATATACTTTGACAAATAGCTCACCATTTAAATTCTACTTCCTTCTACTTTTAAATTATGGTAAGATGTTTATGGTGTATTTAATAGCGTTTGAAGGTAATCACTTAATTAACTGCCATGTTTTTGTAAATTTAAAAGAGTCATATATTCAAATAAAATACAGCAAAAATTTTATAAAGCGAAAATATTTTATTTATATCCGCTCTTTATTCCTCAACACAATTCTCACACAGAATCATAATGTTTCTTTATGTGGTAAATTTTGAAACACAGTTCCATATACAATGCAACACCACACTGCTCACATTGGTACCACATTTCCTTGCGGGAAGCTTTTCCAGTTCCTTTCTTGCTCCTGGAGCTGCATACGTGGCACACACGTGCAGTGTACTGCTTGGATGTTGATGGTATGTGCTGCAGAAAATGCCTTTGTGATAATCTGCCCACAGTTTCACTTTGTACATTTGTACTAGCAACTTGTTGCACTTCCTCCTGAGAGAACTCAGCTGTGTTATAAAAAAAAGTCAGTGATTGTCATTTTCTTCTGGTGCACCAAATTGTACAACAAGAATGAATTTGACACTCCCATAAGCAGCAGGTGAAAATACAGTTTCCTCTACCATTTTACTGTCCTGTGTCGAAATACACTGTACTATAAGCGTTGGTCTGCAGGGTCGACCCCAGCCTTGTTGCAATTATAATCTAGAACTTGCAGTGGCTTCAGTACAAATGAACCATTCCTTTTTGTGTGTGTCATTCCTACTCGATAATGAATACGCATCCCTCTTGTCCTTCCATTTCATTTCCAACACATTACCTCTATGTCTGTAGGTCATTTCTCCCTTCTGTAGTTTAGTTGCTACTAAATCTTGGGGCATTGATCTCCTTCACTTGCTCAAAGTGCCTACAGCACCAATTTCTGCTTGAGCCAACTGCTGAAACAGATCTGGACTCGAATAAAATCTATCTAAGTACACAGTGTGAGCTTTATGCAACAGATTGCCTTCAGACAGGAGCCTCAAGACAACTGCTGATGAAGCACTGTCAAGCGCCTGCTTTCCAGCATACACTTGAAAACTGAGGACATAACCACTGCTTGTCTATGCAACAGGAACAGCTTCAAGCCATATGGATGATATGCTTGAATACAACATTCCCTCAGCCTGTTGAAGTAAGGAAGGATTTTGAAGAGTGGATGAAATCCTTCTCCTGCCTTTTTTTGCTTACAATTATCAGTGAGATGTAAGCAAGAAAGTATCTGATTATACCATGAACAACTCATTACATGTGGACAGAAATCTAAACTTACAACGGGATTAGAGCACCAGTGATCTGCCATTCGTGGCCTTCTGGAAACACACATATGGTAAACGATGCCCAAGAAACATCTCAATTCAGTCAACGTAACTGGCTTCGACAAAATCAATAATGAATAAGGTTTCAGTTCATTTTTACTGTGTTTCCTTATAATTGTTTGTGCTGCATATAGATTTTCTTCTGCTTACAAATCTCCGACATCTTCGTCCGTTAGAAAAACTTCAGCACAGTCAAACGCCGAACTTGCACAATTGATGTCTGCAAGTATTTTTCTCGGCATTGTGTTGATAGGTGAAGATGGTAAAACATCAGTTGCACTTCAGACATCAGCTTCAGCAACAGAAACATCAAGCAGTGTGTATTGAAATCCCTCATTGCTTCCAGCACCTTCTGATGAGTTACTTTCATTCAGATCGTCAACTGAAAAGAATAATATAGCCTGTGACAGTGTAGCTGCAGCAAAGCCTAACAAAATGTATAACACGGTGCAAGTTTCTTGTGTAAACAGTAACACCACCACGTAATGTATAATAATAATTCATGTACCTTCAAAAATGCCATTGTCTTCCTCATCCTCTTCTGCACACACTGAATCATCTAAACCCTCTTCCATCATGAGTAAGTCACTTATTTCCCGATTGGATAGTACTCTCCGTGTCATTTCGAACAAAGTTCACAATCTACAATTCGCCCACGTGCCGGTGTTGGTGTGAATAAAGCGCTCCGCGCAAACGTTGGTGTGTCGATATATTTTCCACAAATATCCCTGAGAGAAAGATACTTCTCACACCATCTGCGAACACAAGCCCGAACTAAGATCCTAGGAAGCCCATACCACTGTCCAATCCGTCAGAATAGTGTCAAAGCGATGATACTCGACAAAAACACTGTAGCCCTTAAATTCTATGGGCCTGGCAATTTTCTGAAGTCCAGCGGCCCATAAATTTTAGGGTCTTGGCATGGAGAGTGTTAAGCAGAAAATGACTTCTTTCTTTATAGCAATAAGCAATGAAAATCAGATAAATCAGACATATTATGTTACTTTGGGAAGGAAATCAAAAAATCAATACAGGAATGCCAGTAAGCCCACAACATTCTGAAAAAGAAATATCACTGGTCATTTTCAAGATAATTCTGACTGGAAATGTCTGTGTCCACGAGCGAAGTTAGGAATTTCATCAGTGGCTCGTAAACAGAAACAGATGACTAAAATAGTTGACAGCAGACTGACTGACTGGTTGAGAGTGAGACTAATTCCGTAAGAACAAGTAGGAGTGAGACTAAGGGAACACGACTTGACTAGCATTCAACATGAGTTGCTGTGCAACAAATATGCTCATAAATAGCAGTGGTACTGATTGTGCTTTTGAACTTTTATCCTCCCCTGACCAGAAAGTTTGTTTACACTTATAGAGATGTATAAAAAAATAGCTAAGGAGGAGGGAGAGGAGTAACAACCCCATAAAAAATGGAGTTCATCTAGCTCTGGATGGTAGCAACCATAAATGGCCTCTTCCTAGGACTGGCCTCTTCCTAGGACAACACGCGAAGTCCAGCAAATAGTATGTCAGGTGAAAGAGGAATTTGACTTCCCAACAGCAGAGGCAGTGACAGAGAGAGAGACCAAAATGTGTCACTGTGTCTGTACTCCACATTAGGGGAAGCGACCAAAGGTATCTTGTGCCTCCACATCAGAGGCAGTCTGAATTCAATTTCTGAGGGTAAAAACCTCAGTCTTAAAACTAGATGGACACTAGCCATCCAACAAATATTCCTTTTAGATCACAGAACGGACTGCACAATCCAAATGAGATTATCCCAAGGAGAACAAACCCTCTCAACCGAGGTTGATGTGAGCAAGCATCCAGAATCTGGGGGACTTGCCAGAAACGGCATAAAGGAAGAATAGGAGCTCTCGAGAACCAAGATTAAGGTTAAGTGGATTTTCAAAATGGAGACCATAAACAGGTAGCAGATGGTATGAAAGCAGCGAAGAGATACAGCAATGCAAGAGACAAAATATAGCACAGTCAGAAGGCTTTGTAGTTCTGAAAGGCAAGCTAAGAACTGGAGTGAAAAAGTAAAGATACATCCCTATGTGCTTTTGTATGAGGTTTATAGTAGACCAGATGTGGCATAACTGAAGTGAAGAGTAGGTCACAACAGATGATCTCAAAGCTGATCATCTGGGCAAGGAACAGAACACACACAACAGAAAACGGACATACAAAGAAAAATGACAAGAACAGGAAGGACCCAGCAGAAGTACACAGTTTCTAGAAGTAGGTGGTAATGACACTCTGAAATCATACTACAAAGACAAGTGAAGATTCTCTTGGGTGGCTATAATGCACACGTTGAAAGGAAGAACCAATACAAGGGAATAGTTGGCGAATAACCATCACTACAGAAGGCAAGGAAAAGCTGTGAAAGGGCAACTAAACTGTGACTGACTGGAATACATTTCTGGGACAAACCACAGAAGAAAAAGACATGCATAATCACGAGGGCATTGCAGACTGACCAAGTAGCAGTCAGTCGGACATACACTAATTAGACCATTTACATGTTTATGATCTCTGCTTTCTAGTATGTGGAGGGCTCTATTTACCGTATTGTCAATTGACTTGTTTTCCAAAATCCATACTGATTCAGGTCCTATTGGCTCCCTATGTGACTATAGTCAGTCACAAAGGTGTTCCTTGACTTAAGAAAGAAGAGAGAGAGAGAGAGAGAGAGAGAGAGAGAGAGAGAGAGAGAGTGTGTGTGTGTGTGTGTGTGTGTGTGTGTGTGTGTGTGTGTGTGTGTGTGTGCGTGCACGCTTGAGAAACAGTGTTTGCCATTTTCCACACTGTGAATATTGTCCTGTCACAGGGCTTTGTTTAGGATCAGAAAGTGGGTAATGAGTAGTGCAACCTGCTGTAGGGCTTCTGTGTGGATGCTACTTGGCCCAAGGGCTTTTTTCCTCTTTAGTCTCATTACTGCTCTCGTGCAAAAGAATGAATGATGGTTCCTGTTCTGTAGTCAAGTTCTAGTTCTGTCTGTAGGTCGGTGTGTGTATGTAATCTGTGTTTAGATCATCAAGTTGGAGTTTTTGTAGTACGTGTTCTTCAGTGCTCCTCTACCTACGAGTTCATGTGGCATTATCTTGTTGTAGTGTTCGCCTGATGAGTGGCGTTTTCATTTTTTCTGTTAAAATTTTGTAAGGTAGTCCCCTTATGTTTCCTGTACTTGTGTTTGCGTAAGTCATTTCTTTGCCTGAAAAATGGCAGTTCTATGTATGTTATTCACCTTTCTGTACATTTTGCCTATCTCTGGCATAAAAAAGGCAGAGAGAAATTGAGATCAAGGCAAAAATGAGGAAGGATGAAACATACTGTGAACAGGAAGGCATGAAGCTGAACATAGGGAAGCAGACTGAACTAAGGGTAAAGGAAAAGTCCTGCAAAGGTCAGGGCAACAAGAAAGACTCTGAAAAATAGGAGATGTTAATGGTAGCAAGAAAGGAAGTGACATGAACAATAAGATGGACCAGAAGTCTGAAGGTGAAGCAAAAAATGGGCACTGTTGAGTAAAACTTTAGAAATAACACTAAAGACTTTTTTGGAAAATTAAAAATGAACCTGAATGGATACAGAGGCAGAGAACCGTTTATAAGAGATAGGAAAGAGGAACTGGCCATTAGTGAGTGCTGTCATGACCTGCTGAACCATGAACTGCCTGAATATTAGCTGGAATTAGTGGACTGACAAAGAAAAGAGACATTAACGCCTTCCAACCAGGGATCAGGTCATTCAGGTCACACTCTAAAGAACCATTGGAGGATATGTGATAGTAGCCGAGACAATAAAGTGGGTAAACAAAACAGTTGTACATAATGTGACTGAGGTAATCTGCCAGACTGGAAGACAAAGAAGTTAACAGACATACGGAAGCACGGGATTGCAGTGGCAATATGTACAGAGGAGGACAAGGAAGATGCAAACAACTATAAAGAATATTACTACCAGAGGCCGGATACAAGGTGCTGTTCAAACTCCTGAAGAGACCAGAAGAACAGATAGGAAGTAAAGTTGGAGACAATCGAGCAGGATTTAAGACGGGACGAGGATGCAGAGAACAAGAGCTTCACATTGAAACAACTGAGAGAACACAGGGCCTTTTTTTTTCCCCAAAGGTGTACTGTTCCTTTGAGTGATAGTTTCGGAATGATCTTTATGAACAGGGGACTAGATGGCACTACACGAGAGTTGCTAATGAAAGTCCTAATGAACACAAAGGCAATGGTAAGATTCAGAGGAACACTATCAGAAGCAACAAAGCAATGGGGAAACTGGGATTGAGAGCAATAAACAATTAAAACCAAAAATGCACATGGACACACAAAGGACAACAGGGCCCAAGTGGACTGCCTAGCCTTTGCAGATGTCATAGTAAGTTTAAGCGAGACAGAATGATGTAGAGTTCGTCAGCTTAATCAAGTTAGAATCAGAAGGGACTGAGTATCACCTAAAACAGGACTGCATACCAGTGGGGATTTGAAAACAAGGCATTGTGCAAAAACATGGACAGGTTTAAATACATGGGAGAAACCGGAGTAATGAGGGAAAAATAGAGGACAAAAAGGTTGAGCTCAGCCTTCTCTGTAGCTGGAGATATATATACAATAACAAGAATATATCTACACACTCAAAGACCAAACACTACATGACAATGGCTGACAAGGAAACAAATCAAACCTATATTTTAAGGGAAAAAAGTACAGTTGTGAGATAAGTCTGAGACATCAATCCCACATGAAAATTTGGGCCATAATTGAGATAGTATATAGATATGAGCTTCTGAATGTACAGCTTTAAAATTTCTCACACACCAGCTGTTTCTCGAATGCTTTGCCCCACTGCTACTGTCTAATGCTCGAGCAGAAAGTACTGTACAGAGGAGTGAGCTGTTAAGGCACGGAAAGAGGAGGGGAAAGTTGACACATCTGCCACATGTGTCTCAAAATCTTGTTCGAGAACACATTCTATGCAAAAAATAGTTAAGTAATGTTAGCACAGTACATAGTATGTCAACCTCACGATCATATACGTTCAACATTATTTAACGATATTCTCGTACTGATATTCTGCAGCTCAAAAGCAAAATGACTAAACTTTATATCGTAATGTCAGCCACAAACAACAGTATGCCCAAAATGAACAGAAGTTTATTCTTCCTCCACATACAAGTGAACAACAGTTGAGAAGATAGCCACAAACATAGAAACAATCCAGGTACTGATAGAAACAGATGCTGACAATAAGTTTGACCACAACACAAGAGCGAGTGCCTGTTGCACAGAGGGCTCCAGCAGACGTCTCGGCAGATGTTGCGCTATGTGCACGAGTCGTATGGCCCACAACATGCCGTCTCTCGTGGCCGGGTTGCACAGATGCTGATGGCGAAATATTCAACGTTTACGGTGCCAGCAAGTGTCGCAGTGCGTATCCGAGTATTATCTACAGGGTGGATATTACAAAATGGGTTGGCAATATCTACCACCTTGCAAATCACAAGTAGCCATATTTACTCGTAAATGTTTGTAGCATGTCGGTCCACATATGTCGGATTACCACAACACGCCTGTCACCTGGACTGCACGATTCCTGGGACTAAGCTATAGCTCGTGCCGAGTGCCCAAATCTGACACCTGCATACGAGTCTAGAAGTAGTATAAACATTCAACACTTGTTGGACCATACTCAGTGGGTATGCTTGTCAGGTCAATGCACACCTTGTTCTGATTACTGTTGGGATACCGGTTCAATCGGTACGCTGTATTTTTACCGTGGCGGCTTCAAGTTAAGTTTTCTAAATTGACAAAATACACTATTATTACAGTCAAAGCTGCATCGGAGTAATGCCTTCGGCACTGACCGATACTCTGCTCTCAGAACCAGTGGCAATGTGCCTTCACTACTGATAGCACTTTTGGGCAGACATATTTATGCTGCGAAGAAACCGAACTTGTGACCCTCCAATTATCAGAAACTTGTTGACCTATAGATGCTTCTTAAAACAAATTACTGTTCCTATTTTGGGGGAAAAAAAAGTGCTCTACTCCAGGTGCAATGCACAAAATACAGTGACACTGTGATCCAGCAGGGAAGGAGCACAGATGCAGCACATACAAAATGTGGCCAGAGCACACTGCATCACACTGTGGATAGTGTCAAATAAGTTGTTTCAGACAGATAGTGAACATCAATTACACAAGAAAGTGAACTATTTTCACAAGAAATAGCTAACATAAGTTTTCTCTAACTTTTTGAGGGCCATATGCCCTTTGCTGTATGACTGTATCTCCTAGTCTGAGTGCAGGATCCCAGGCCCCACCAATGTATTAACTCCTGTCACGGTCACTAAAACTGTCTTACTGCTGTCTTTATGGATTCCTTTATGATACGGTCTCAAGTCATTATCGAAACTACTGTACAGTTGTATGTGCCACGTAGTGCTGAGAGATAATTCTCTATAAATGCAAGACTTGCTTTCACACAGTAGTTTAAGATGTCAGAAGTGCTTACAGGAATAGTATAAACAACGTCACACGTGTATCGCACTTCACTGGGATGTGAGTCCACATACGTGTACGCTGAGGTTGCCCTCCACACTGCACAGTAGTTACAGTGCAGGAGAAAACTGCTTTAATCCAGAGTCCATTTAGAAACTGGCAATTTTTTTTCCTGACAATGCACCACAACACAGAAGAGATGCAGCAGCTACTGTGTCTTCATGTCTGCTCTTCTTTTCCTCTGGCTGTACTGTCAGGTGGGAGCTTGTGCTTGCAGAACTCAGGAAAGAGTGGCAGCAGACATGCCACAGGCTACTGTCAGACGAGGAGGGCAGTGTGGAAATAAGAGGCCCATCTTCATCCACCAGCAGTCATTTTATTGGTGCATCTGATGACGACACTTACCTGAACTGTGTGCTCATGTGATGCAAGAGATCCGGTCACATGTCTATGAATTTTTCCCTTACCATTAATGGTGTGAGAAAATGAAATCCTGGATTTTTACTTGCAAGGAGAGCTGACTATTTCAGGCTCAGGTAAGTACTATACTTGCCTTATTCTGCGGGGCCAGGGGCCTAGGAGAGCGAGCTCCACTGCCTTCAGAAAAGAGTGTGTCAGAAGAGGTACGTGAATAGGCTCTCGACAATTCTGGTGGCGACACCTGAAAGAACCCGCTAATTAGCACACAATTCTGCACTCAGCTTTTACACTACATTGTGTGGCCTTAACAGTGTAGTCATGCAGACAGTGACTAATCAATAAAATAAAACAAGCACAATGATTACAGTATCAGAAATGTTTGTCCATGAGAGTGACACTATGTCGATGACCACAGCCAGTCACACAAAATTATTAATGCGATCGCACTTATTGCTTATGTGGGCGGGCATTACACATCTGGGACTCGTCCATCATCCTTATTTGCTTCAAGTCCAACACAAAACTATATACTGTAAAATAAAATCTACAACTGAGATCATTAGTGCCCATGTCATAATCTTAGAAGACTAACCAGAAGAATAATTTCTAAGTGACTACACATTAAGCCCAATCAATGGAGGGAAAGACCTAAATAGAATGACTTCCTCTCGGAGGGAGGTCCTCGAAAAATGCCTTAGAGACAGCGGAGGTCCCAAACAGAAGATTAAATGTTCGACGCCATATTGCTATGACGGTTAGGAAGTAAAATGCAGTTGACAGCTATGAGTCATTCGCTACAATGGCTGATAACTCAGACAGCAAACATACACTAGAAGGCAACAGGTTAAAAAAAGGACATTCGGTCAGGAAATGGCAAACCATGTAAGGTTGACAACAATGAGCATAAAGTGGTGGGGGATCACCAATTAACAATTGGCAATGGCTAAAAAGACAGTGTCCAAACCTTTCCTAATTTTATCTACTAGCAGTCAGTCTGCTGATATTCGTTCATTCTCTCTCTCTCTCTCTCTCTCTCTCTCTCTCTCTCTCTCTCTCTCTCTCTCTATCACCAGCTGTGTAGATTCAACAAAGCACATAAATCTGTTATAGTTACACACATCCGAAATGCAAGCCACGCAGTTCCAATAAATGGGTTCTACAGCAATTCCACATTATTCAAAAAGGAATAGCACATCTGATTTTAAGGTGAGATTTTTTTCCAAATAAGTCATTTGAAAAATACAGGGTCTTCTTACATTCGTACATTAAACTGCTGCTGCAGAGGTCATTTTTATGTTGTATAACAGATTAATATAGGGGCCATCTCATATTTATAGATAAAGCTTGGCACTGAGGTCACATGAAGATTTATTTTTAGGGCTGTACAAGGGATACTCGCACTCAAACTGGATCAAGATTTCCTAATTTGTCACAGTTCACACCATCACGTAACATTTAATCATGTAGCACGAGTGAAAGTGAAACTATAAATTAGCCACAAACAGAGGTTTTAACTCAGCTTAAAAATTAGCAATTTCATAAAACACGGGAGGAAATATCATTCAGTCCCACTGTTATACAAACTCTTAATCTATTTCAGCAAATTTCCAATAAGACTTTTCATACATCATTAACGTGTATCAATCCATAAACATTTAGGCTGATTTTAAAGTATGGCTGAAGTCAAAAATGAAAATGCTGTCCTCAGAAAATATTACTTGTCTCTTAATCCGGTAAAATATTTTATTTGATTACTAGGAACTGTAATAATTTACCAAGAAGGTAGCAAATGAGCATTTCAATCACTGTTCACATTTTTGAATATCAAGTAAAAATGAAACCAACTTTTAACGAGTTTGAAAACAAGATTGAGTCATTTAGATGAAACAAGACTGAGTTAATCAAGATACAATGCTAATTGTTTCTTCTTCTAACTGGTTTGTGTATCACCCTCCATGTTTTATACATCCTGATGTAGCCTTGTCAAGTACTAATTTTATTTTCTGCTTCAGTCTACAGGTAATACTTCCCTTCCAATGTTGTTAGAAAACACTGTAACTTCTTCAGTGACAATACTCAGTAAATGTCTGAAGAGGGCCAAAAAACCGGTTAACACAACCAAAGTAGGCACTTTTCATTTATTATAATGTTTTTTCCACCAAGAAGCGGTGGAAGATTCTGTTAACATAGTTACTCAAGTATTGAATCAAAGAAATGAGAGCACATTTTATTTCGTTGTCACTTTTTTCCGATTTTGGTGTTTTTTTCTGACGGCTTACTTTTCTTTCTCCCTTCTTCACTCTGAGATGAAAAGATTGGCCTCTGAGTGGGAGGTGTGGCAAGCTACGTCAAACCAGTCAGACACTGACAAAGGAGTGGGAAAGGTGACAGAGGTGGCAGCAGCACTCTATAAGAGGACAATATAAGGATGCGATGCAGGCAGAGCACGATCACATTCAAAACACATGGATACACAGTGTCCAAAGGAGCCTCCCATCTCCCTCATGTTATAGTGGGCAATGTCCCAGTTGCAGCACAACTCCATATACCATTAGTGGGTGTCCTGAAGAGAGACAGTTTGTGTGTGCCACAATTCTACAGATAAAATACACCCCACAACTTTCAGACAAAAAGAAATCAAGCACCAAATGGTTAACAATAACAACAGTTATAAAGAGTGTATGTGGGGGGGAGGAGGAAGGGGGAGGGTGGGGGTGAAGGTGGAGCACGTTTTGTTTTATGACCAATTTCGGCATCCCTTTTTGTCAATATTGGTGTTATTTTCTCATGGCTTATTTTTGAAGTACTATACTGTCTGTTATTTAGTTTTGGCTTACTTTATTGTTTTTCAGTGTTAATTAAAATGTACCTACAAGTCACTAATATACACAGAATATTACTCAGCACATTTTGCAGGGAATTCTGGGAGCATAACTACATGATTACCACATAGCATATGGAAAGCAGGGATGGGTTGGGAGTTGGGGCAGGGATAGAGATTGGCAACATACACTGAATTTTAACAGTGTACCACACCATGATGATGCACAATGTAGTGTCTGCCACTGGAGTTGGCTGGCCATTTCTGTGACATTTTCATGCATATTATATGAAGCCGTAAGGAAACAAATTGCTCTTCTTTCAATCTTTCTTATTTGCTCTACCCTCCCTACCTGTTACAGATCCCAGACTGTCAAGCAATGTTCAAGCATTGGTCTGACAAGGGTTTTGGGTGGATTACATTTACTGAGGATTCTTCCAATGACTCTCAGTCTATCATTTGCCTTGCGTGGCATTATCTTTGGCAGCAATGCATAATTATGTCAGGCGTGGCCACCAACACTTAACGTTTCACTTTTAAAATTGCAAACTATGGCCATACCCTACTAATGTGCGTTGTCATCGGCTCAGGGAGGCACATTATAACAGGGTCACTATAATTTCCACTTCAAAACCCATTTGGTTACATCTGCTGAATGATTGTTACGCACGTGGTCCACGGTGAAAAAATATTTGTGTGCAGGCTCTATGATGTGCACTACTGAAGCCCCACAAATAGAACTCTTTACATCAAATGGAAATTATTGTATAGCGGATCCATTTTGTAAACAGATAAGATCTGGGCTGAGTGCAACATTAACGTTTCTAAACACAAAATGTTTAGAGAGGAAACAGCCTAAAAGTTCAAACAAATCTGCACCACCACCACCACCACAATGAAATGTGCACAAAAGCATTGCTTCCAATCTTTACCATTTCTGGAGCAGAAGAGATCTTTGAGCAATGTCACTGTAATATTTCCCTCATTATTGTTCTAGTTCGAAACTCTGAAGCACAAGGCACAAAATAGACAGAATAACATACCTCATTCTGTCCCGATGTGGTTGTATCACCATTATGCAGATGAGCAGGTTCTGGCTGGGCAACTAAAGTGTCATCAGATGCACTTGCGTCAACACCTACAAAAAATGTACACAAATCTGAGGTCAGCAAATATACTAGGGACAAAACCGATTCCTGAAAAAACAAAAATCTGACTTCTTGGTTTTTAAATACATCTTTGTTCCATATTTCAGCACACAAACCAGCTAATAACAGACACCAGGAGTTTTAACTGGTTGTCTAGATCATGGAAAAAGAGTGAGGCAACATCAGTAAACACACACACTCATAGCACACGGATGGGACAAAAGTTGTGGGATAGTGATATGCACACACACAGATGGCAGTAGTGTCACATACACAAGGTAAAAAATAACAATGCACTAGCAGAGCTGTCATTTGCACTCAGGTGATTTGTGAGAAAAGGTTTCTGATCTGATTATGGCTGCAAGACATGAATTAACAGCCTTTGAGAGTGGAATAGAAGATGGAGATAGACACATGGAAATTTCCATTTTGGAAATAGTTAGGGAATTAAATATTCTAATATCCACAGTGTCAAGAGTGTGCCACAAATACCTAATAACAGACATTATTTCTCACCAGGGATAACGCAGCAGATGACAACCTTCCATTAACGACCGAGATCAACGGCGTCTGTGTGGAGGTTTTTTTTTTTGGAGGGGGGGGGGGAGGGGGGGGGGAGGGCGGGCGCACAACTACAATGGTCATTAGCGCCCTGACTAATTTAGGAACATACTGCAAGGCACAAGGTTAAAACAGCAACTAAAAGGGACAACACTATAAAAGACGTATTAACAGGCATAGGATTAAAAAACTACAGCATAATCAAATGTCCTTAGACAGGTGTGTCAAGTTGATAAAACGAAGAACGCGAGCAGCAGCTCCTGGGTCATCCGCTGAAATGGCATCCAGGGTACATGGCAGGCCAAGATCAAGACGCAGCGTAGTAAAATACGGACAGGACGTTAAAATGTGGCGGACCGTCAGCAATTGCCCACATGGACAGAACGGCGCCAGCGCTGCCATCAGCAGATGGCGATAGCTGAACTGGCAGTGTCCAATTCGTAGCCGGGCCAAAACGACCTCCTACCCCCGAAAAGGACGTGAGGAGGACGTCCAAGCTGCAGGAAGAGGTTTCAAGGCCCGAAGCTTCTTGTCCCTAAGTGCAGCCCAATTGGCATGCCACAGCAATAAAATGCGCCGAGAAATGACCGTGCTACAATCTGATGAAGGGACACAACAAGAAGCCGTCCAAGGCTGGAGGACCGCAGCCTTGGCCGCGGCATCTGCAGCTTCGTTCCCAGGGATACCGATATGGCCAGGAACCCACATAAAGCTAACTGGAGACCCGTCGTCCACCAGCTGCGGAAGAGAGCGTTGGATCCGGTGCATGAAAGGGTGAACCGGATACGGATCACTGAGGCTCTGGATGGCGCTCAGAGAATCGGAGCAGATGACATAAGCAGAATGTCGGTGGCGGCAGATGTAAAGAACAGCCTAGTAGAGGGCAAAGAGCTCAGCTGTGAAGACCGAACAATGGCCATATAGCCGGTATTTGAAACTTTGTGCCCCGACAATATAAGAACACCCGACCCCGTAATTGGTCTTAGAGCCCTCTGTATAAATGAAAGTCATATTAATGGACTTCTAACGAAATTTGACAAAACGGGAGTGGTATACTGAACCGGGGGTAACCTCCTTTGGGAGCGAGCGGAGGTGAAGGTGAACGCGAACCTGAGCCTGGAGCCAAGGTGGGGTGTGGCTCTCGCCCACTCTAAAGGTTGCAGGGAGTGAAAAATCAAGGAATTGAAGGAGGCGACGAAAGCGAACTCCAGGGGGTAGCAGGGCAGAGAGATACAACCCGTATTGACAGTTGAGAGAGTCGTCAAAAAAGGAACGATACAATGGGTGGGCGGGCATTGACAGTAACCGACAGGCGTAACGACAAAGCAGTATATCGCACCAGTAGGTGAGTGGCAATTCACCGGATTCAGCATAAAGACTCTCGACAGGACTAGTATAAAACGCTCCGATCGCAAGCCGTAAACCCTGATGTTGTATGGAGTTGAGGCGGCGTAAGATGGACGGCCGTGCAGAGGAGTATACAAAGCACTCATAATCCAGCTTGGAGCGGACGATCGACCGATATAGGCGAAGTAGGACGGTCGATCCGCTCCCCATGACGTGCCCCTGAGAACACGGAGGACATTTAGAGAACGGGTACAACGGGCAGCCAAATATGACACATATGGAGACCAACTAAGTTTCCTGTCAAATGTAAGACCTAAAAATTTTGTTGTCTCCACGAATGGGAGAGCAACGGGGCCGAGTCGTAAGGACGGTGGGAGAAACTCTTTGTAGCGCCAGAAGTTAATACAGACTTGTTTTCTCGGAAGAAAAACGGAAGCCATTGGCGACACTCCAGGAGTAAAGACGGTCAAGAGAACGCTGAAGACAGCGCTCCAGGAAACATGTACGCTGCGCGCTGCAATAAATGGCAAAATCATCCACAAAAAGGGAGCCTGATACATCATCTGGGAGGCAATCCATTATTGAATTGATCGCTATTGTGAAGAGAGCGACGCTCAAAACTGAGCCCAGTGGCACCCCATTCTCCTGGCGAAAGGTTTCCGACAGGACAGAACCCACACGTACCCTGAACTGTCGATCCATTAAAAAGGAACGAATAGAAAGAGGGAGGCGACCGCGAAAGCCCATGTATGCATGGTGCGGAGAATGCCCGCCCTCCAACAGGTGTCATAAGCCTTCTTCAAATCAAAGAGCACAGCCGCGGTCGGGTGCTTCCGCAAGAAGTTTTTCATAATGAAGGTCGACAAGGTAACCAGATGGTCAACATCAGAGCGGCACCTACGAAATCCACATTGTACATTGGTAGATAGGCATCGAGATTCGAGCAGCCAAACCAAACGAGAGTAAACCATTCGCTCCATCACCTCACAGACACTGCTGGTAAGCGAGATGGGTCGATAACTGGAAGGTAAGTGCTTGTCCTTTCCGGCTTAGGAATCGGTACAATAGACTCACGCCAGCATGCGGGAACATGTCCCTCAATCCAGATGCGATTGTAAGTACGAAGAAGGAAACCTTTACCCGCAGGAGAAAGGTTCTTCAGCATCTGAATATGAATAGAATCAGGCCCCGGAGCGGAGGACCGTGACCGGGCAAGTGCATTTTCGAGTTCCCGCACGGTGAATGGGGCATTGTAGTTTTCACAATTCAAGGAGTGGAAATTAGGTGGCCGAGCCTCCTCTGCCTATTTTCGGGGGAGGAAGGCAGGGGGGTAATGAGTGGCGCTTGAAACCTATGCGAGAAAGCAGCTGAAGGCATTGGAGACATCCTCAGGGGCCACAAAGACATCATTCGCGACCGTCAAGCCAGAAACTGGTGAGTGGACCTTAGTGCCAGATAGCCGGTGCAGGCTACCCCAGACAACAGAAGAAGGAGTAAAACTGTTGAATGTGCTTGTGAAAGCAGCCCAGCTGGCTTTCTTGCTTTCTTTAAAAATATGACGACACTGCGAATGTAATCGTTTATAATTGATACAATTTGCCACTGTAGGGTGGCGTTTAAAGGTGCGTAAAGCACGTCGACGAGCACGTAAGGCGTCTCTACATGCTGCGGTCCACCAGGGGACCGGTACGCGGCGTGGAGAAGAAGTAGTGTGAGGGATGGAATATTCAGCAGCAGTGAGAATGACTTCCGTGAGGTAGCTTGTGAAGGTTTGATCCTGAAAGGTTGCCCTGGAAGAGAAGAGCCCCCAGTCTGCTTTGGAGATGTTCCAACTAGTTGAGCATGGAGAGGGGGTATGATGCAGGAGATGGATAACACATGGGAAGTGGTCGCTCGAATATGTATCAGAAAGCGCATACCACTCAAACCGACGTGCAAGTGGGGTCATACATACAGAGAGGTCTAAATGGGAATGGGTGTGAGAGGTGTCTGAAAGGAAAGTAGGGGCGCCAGTATTGAGGCAGACAAGATTGAGCTGGTTGAAAACGTCTGCTAACAGGGAGCCCCTCGGATAGGATGCTGGAGAGCCCCAAAGAGGATGATGAGCATTGAAGACTCCAGTTAACAAAAATGGTGCAGGGAGCTGAGCAATAATTTGCATCATGTCTGCCCTGGTAACGGCAGACGACGATGGAGTGTAAATGGTACAAATGGAAAATGTAAAAGTGGGGGGAGTAATGCGGACGGCAACTGCCTGCAGGCCGATAAGCAATGTGATGGGATCATAGTAGATATCATCCCGGACCAGCAACATAACCCCTCCATAAGCCGGAATACCTGCCACAGGGGGTAGGTCAAAACGCTCAGAGGTGTAGTGTGCCAAGGCAATGTGATCGCATGGGCGTAGCTTCGTTTCCTGGAGGGCTACGACGAGCGGACGGTGCAAGCGGAGCAGAAATTTCAAGTCCTCTCGGTTGGAGTGAATGCTGCGAATATTCCAGTGAATAACTGCCATCGTGAGAGGAAGAAGATGCAAGAAGGGGTCATCTCGAAGGCCGCTGAGGGCCTGGCTTCGAGCGAGCACTGCCGCCGCTAGCAGGAGGCGGACAGTCATCGTCCATTTGTTCTATAGGTTCATCGGCCATCTTGTGAAGATGGCCGGGAGGGGGAACGGCCAGTCGAAACGGATGAAGGCCTGGGGCGGCAACCGCTGGGGGGGGCGCAGGAGGAGAAATGCGCCGTGGCGGGGAAGGAGAACTGTGCTTCCTATGAGTCTTCTTGGAAGGTCGTTTTGTGGAAGGATTGGTCGATGGCTGAGGGTTCAAGGTACGTAGAAGGTCTGCACGAGACAGTTGTTTCTTGAAGGCCCGTGCTTCTGACTTCTGGGTCTTCGTCCTGGCAGAAGCTGATAAAGGTGCTTGTGTCGGGGGGGCGACGAGAGGAAGAGGAGACACCGACCGGGCGATCTTAGTACTGGCCGAACGGACGACCGTAGTGCGGAAGGTCAGATCGCATGTCTGCGTCGCCACCTCCCTGGTAGTCCGAGGAGAGGCGAGGACAGTACTGTACTACCCCGCTGGGAGCAACGTGGGCTTCCTGCTAGCGATTAGCTTGCGAGCAGCCGAGGTGGAGACTTTCTCTTTGACTAGAATTTCTTGGATACAGCGTTCTTCCTTGTAGAGGGGACAGTCGCGGGAGGACGCTGCATGGTCACCGCAACAGTTCACACAACGAGACGGAGGAGGACAGTCACCCTCATGGGCATCCCTGCCACAAGTCACACATGTAGCCACATTGGAACAAGAATGGCGAGTATGATTAAAACGCTGACACTGGTAGCAGCGCGTAGGTGTCGGAACATAGGGGCGAACAGAAATAACCTCGTAGCCCGCCTTGATGCGCGACGGTAGCTGAACACTATCAAAGGTCAAGAAAAGTTTCCGGGTCGGTACGAGGTCATTGTTGACCTTTTTCATGACCCTGTGGACAGGGGTCACGCCCTGCTCAGCGAGGAAAGACAATCTCCTCGTCAGTCAATCCGTCGAGTGATCTAGTATAGACCACACCACGAGACGAATTCAAAGTGCGGTGAGCCTCCACCCGGACAGGGAACGTGTACAGGAGTGTGGCCCGAAGCAGTTTTTGTGCCTGAAAGGCGCTCTCAGTTTCTAGTAACAAGGTACCATTACGCAACCTGGTACAAGACTTGACAGATCCCGCTATGGCATCTACGCCCTTCTGGATAACGAAAGGGATGACAGAGGAAAAATCCTTTCCGTCCTCAGATCGAGAAACTATGAGGAACTGTGGGGCAGGCGGTAGTACTTTTGTCACTGGTGGCTGGTCAAGTTTCCGTTTGTGGGCAGAAGTCGAGAGAGAAGAAGAAGAGAAATCCATTGCGGAAGAATCCCCCATGATTGCCAGCTTCTCCGATGGCGCGCTCCTTCCTTGTGGGGACCCTCTCAGAGGGCACTCCCGCCTTAGGTGATTGTTCACACCTCCCGAGAAACGGACGGAGGGACCAATCGGCATGGTCGGAAGGTGTCAGCTCAGGCAATCACCCCTCCCTGGGCCTGGCCTTTACCAGGGGGTATGTGCGTGCCTTACTTGTCTACCCAGGGTGGGGAATTACGCTTACCCCGTCACCGGCTACGCATGCGAACGAGTGGGTCGGCCTTCAGGCACGCACAGGGAGGAAGGAAGAAGAGGAAAAAGAAAGGAGAGAGGGAAAGAAAGAACAGACTGTCTCAAACGCCAAAGCGGAGACCAGAGAAGGAGAAGAAGGCAAGGAGAATAGTAAATAAGACAGTGAGATGGAGAAGAACAAAGAAAGGAACCAACCAAAGGAAGGAAGAAACCAGAAGAAGTGAAAAACCAAAATGAATGCAAATATAGGTCGTGAAACTGTCCGTCTCCGGACGCAGGCGCTAACTACCCCCTTGAGGGGGAGGGACTCCTTTTAGTCGCCTCTTACGACAGGCAGGAATACCTCGGGCCTATTCTAACCCCCGGACCCGCAGGGGGTGTGTGTGGAGTTGTCAGTGCTAATACACAAGCAACTTTGTGTGAAATAACTGCAAAAATCAATACGGGACATACAGTGAATATATTCATTACGACAGTGCAGCGAAATTTGGTGTTAATGTGCTACAGCAGCATACAACCGACACGAGTGTCCTTGCTAACAGCACAACACCACCTGCAGTACCCCTCCATTGGACACTGGACGACTGGAAAACTGTGGCCTGATCAGATGAGTCCCAATTTCAATCAGTACGAGCTTACGGTAGGTATCTAATACGGTGCAGACCCCACGAAGCTACGGACCCAAGTTGTCAAGAAGGCACTGTGTAAGCTGGTGATGGATCCGTAATGGTGTGGGCTGTGTTTACGTGGAATGGACCAGGTCCTCTGGTCCAAGTTAAGTGATCATTGATCATATACTAGAAATGGCTACGTTCAGCTACTTGGGGATCACTTACAGCTTTTCATGGACTTCACATTCCCAAAGAAACGATGGAATTTTTATAGACAACAATGCGCCATGTCACTGAGTCACAATTGATCGAGGTGGTTTGAACATTCTGGACAATTTGAGTGAATGGTTTGGTCATGCAGACTGCCTGACGTGAATCACATCAAATGTTTGTGGGACATAATTGAGTGGTCAGTTTGTGCACAAAATCCTGCACCAGCAAACTTTTGTAATTGTGACACAGCGGAGAGAGCACGGCTCAGCATTTCTGGAAGGGACTTCCACGACTTGTCGAGTCCGTGCCACATCGAGCTGCTGCACTGCACTAAGCAAAAGGAAGTCCAACACGATATTATGGAGTATCCCGTGACTCTTGTCACCTCAGTGTATAAAAGTGGAAGGTTTGTGTAAACATTGTAACAGAATAATGTCACTGACAAAAAACTGTTTATACCAAAACGTTATGCATTTCTGCTTCATATGTGCATCATGTGATTAATAATTATACACA
Source organism: Schistocerca gregaria (assembly GCF_023897955.1). Taxonomy (NCBI): domain Eukaryota; kingdom Metazoa; phylum Arthropoda; class Insecta; order Orthoptera; family Acrididae; genus Schistocerca; species Schistocerca gregaria. The sequence goes on along the minus strand of NC_064928.1, from coordinate 244,389,057 downwards.
AAGCGGGGGTACTCTCAAGGAATACTGACAAAACATTATGAAGTGTTGGAACCTCTAATATCACTTTACCACCAGCCACTCATACTGAAAATGTGTCAGTATCTTATGAGTATTATATGCTTTCAGACATAGATGCGAATAAAACCAGCAACTACTTAAAAAATCTGCAAACAAACACAATCACACAGCTACTTGAAAAGATAAATAAGAAATACACATTAATAATATACCATTGGTGCACCTTCCCCAGGCACAGTGTGATTAACTGATCACTCTCAGATAATGTCTGTGATGATGTAGCAGCATAAACACAAAATTCTACTGTGGTCAGTGTCAAACACATTCTGAGGTGAAACTTCTTGGCAGATTAAAACAGTAAGCCAGACCGACACCTTTGCCTTTCACAGGCAATTGCTATACCAACTGAGCTACCCAAGTGTGACTCACGGCCCGTCCTAACAGCTTTACTTCTGCCAGTACCTCATCTAGTACCTTCAAATATCCGTTCTTACAGAGTGCTGGTCTTACAAGTTTCACAAAAGAGCTTCTGTGAAGTCTGGAAGGTAGAAGATGAGGTTGTGGTGGAAATAAAGCCGTGAGGTGGATGAAGGGTCTGCTTGCGTAGTTCAGCCAGTAGAGCAATTGCTGCAAAAGGCAAACGTCCAGAATATGCATTTTGGTCCAGCACGCAGTATTAATCTGCCAGGTAGTTTCACATCACTGCATACTCTGCAGTGGAGTGAAAATTTCATTCCAACAGAGCTATTAGTGTTTCCACGAGTTTAAGAACCCCTAAAACTACTAATTTATTATAAATTATGCCCATTATTTTTCCTTTTGTACTTTTTGTTGTATTTTTAATATCAATTTATTTCCTTTTTAATGATTATGATTATCAGCTTCTAGCACAAGCTGAGATATTATGAAGCCTGCAGACTTCCTTGAATGTCAGTGAGTAAAATTATTACCTGAAAAATACATACAAAATAAAATAAATGAGGGGAGAAAAGTGATATGAAATTAAAAGGAAGCAAACTAAATCAAAAGTGCCCTTCCACAACTGACCAACCATTCACAATAAGAGGCTGACTTTAGTCGACCCCTACCTATGTCTTAAAAACGAGGCACGTACTGAACCTAGATTTAAAAATTTCAGGCATCTCACATTTCAGCAATGCAACATTTTGTTATTTTTCCTTTTACATTTTAAAGAACAAAGAGGAAATGTTTTACTTACCTGTTTCAGTTTCACTGCTTGGCATTGCTTCCATCTCTGACAGAATTGTCTGAAAAAGTATTAAAGGACCTATTTTTATGTCTATAAAGTAATGAAAAGTCCTTGGTGGAATAGAAATAATGGAAGGGGTGAAGGTAACAACACCCTGCTCAGACAAATCCTCCTCCTACAGATTCAAAGGAGGTATCAACACGCTCAGCCTCACTTACGTGCCTACCGATAATCTGACATCTCAGCTACATAACGAGTTGTTACCTTTACTCCTCCTATTATTTATAGTCTTCTGTTTCACAATTTTGGAGACAAGATATCTAGTAGTACTAAAATTCAAGTTAATGTTTCACAAGGATCACACTGCTACAAGATATATTTAAATTTCTGCAAGTCTGACTACAGCACAGCAGTCTATACTTGAAGCTGATGTTATACTGTTCAACCTATGGACTTCTAATATTTTTCCCCATCAACCCCAAATTTACCACTTCAATCTACAGAAATCAGCATTTTTGTCTGATGCACTTTTCTCTAAATTAGATAATTTTTTGATAAGAATTCTTTATAAAACTTATCTTACTATTTATCAAAGTGACTAGGAGAGAAGACAACAATTTTATACGTTTTTGTTGGTGTAGTACACCCGAAAACATCTAGATACGAGTAATGGCGCTCTATGTTTCTGACACTCATACCATGTGTCACTCTTCTTTCTTGCTTGCTTTGCACATTACACAGTGTCTGGCATGATTTCTTGATAGGATTGGGACGGGGTAGATAAACCTAACAAAATACGCCCAATGAGGGAAATATCAGACTGGAGCCGTCCACGCCTAGGGTAGTCTGGTAAAGTGACCTGATCTATTACATCCTCAGCCAGCTGAATTATAAACTGACTGAAACAAGATTTTTTTCCTTCTTACTTCATTTAGTATGACATATTAATTGAAAATACCAATGTCCATTAAGTAAAAGAATTTTTTCTTATATCCTTTGGCATATCTTCCCAGGAGAAGAAAAGATGACAACTGTGGTCCTGTATGTTAAATGCGTTCATTGAACTTTTGTAATGTGCAATTCCTTGGGACTTCTGGACTGGGACTATCAGTTTTTCCTGTTGTGGTCATACTGACATCTGTACGGATAGCAAACTTGTGTGAAAATGATACAAGTGTGGATATAACTGTCCCTACTGCATCTGTGTCCCTTTCAGTGAGGGGAAATATACTGTATGGCCACCAACCAAATAAGGCTGCATGAGGTCCTTAACAGGAGTTTCACTGATCAGTGTTTGTTTATGGTTCGGATCAGGTTTTTTTAGTATAAATATCAAATTCTGAACAGTGGTTCACAAATTTTGAAGAACTTTCTAAAAATGCCCCTATTTGGGGATAGGATTGGATATAGCAGTCTACCTCTAAATTTCACGAGGCTTTTATCGACTGCAGCATCATCATCTTGGAAATAAACACTTTGGAAATTTTGTTTCATATGGACAGTGCTACAGGTTACAGCTTGTCAGACAGTTTGAAGAATCAGCATTTTCATTATTTAAAAAAATGCAATATGTAAGGATCTACATAGCATGACGTCAGAAAAGAAAGAAGTACAAATTGAATTGTTTAAGGGCAATTATGACTGAAGTGTTGGCCTCTTCACCTGAGCCATAACAACACATAAAGCAAAATATACTCGAATTTCATCTGATATAGTAGGAAACCTAGCATTGTTTGATCTCTAAGTAACACATTTTGTAACCATCTGTTGCATATCTGTTTGGCTCTACTGCTACTTCCGCCTAGAAAGACATGTGGCCCATTTTTCTGTTCATACGTAAGGGGGATAGTTATTGAGGGTGTTGTCTCTTAACTGGAAGATTACTGCCACTAAAAGCAGAAAATGAAATTTTCTACGGTTTATACTGATTTCCATTTCCATTTTTCTACCTTCTGTTTTTTGGCAACACAAGCACTATGTTGCTGCAACACATGCTATCTGCTTCATTTGCCTCTCTGTCATCACTAATATTGCAACCTCTGACAATAAAGATCTGTGTATAGTCCTGTAACATGAACGTAGATGAACTGTGAACTACAGTAACCTTACTGTCCTTTGAAATAGTCACCTCTCATAGCTGTGCACCGCTGAGCTCTGCAATACATGTCCTAGGAACTTTGTGCAAAGTCTTCCTTTGGGATTGTGTTCAAAAGCCATGTACTGTTCTGTGTGTCAGTAATATCACCAAATCCCTTTCCTTTCAAAGCAAGTTTCAGTCAAGGGCATAAGGAGGAGTCTGGAGGATTGAGATCCGGCAACTATGGTGGATGTTCAAGTTGCTCCACCTCCTTTTCTTCCAGGAACTGTTTGACAATATTGGATGTGTGTGGGCAAGCATTGTTGTGAACAAAAAACAGGAACCTTGTTGTGCATACTGCAGTCGTACTCTGCATAAACATTGCATGAAAAGGATCAAAATTTCAATGTACTGTGCAGTGTTCAACGTCGTTCCCTCAGGTAGAAATTCCTTGTGGATAATGCCTAGACTATTGAAAAAGTTGATGAGCATCGTTTTGATGTGTGATGTTTTGGCTCTGACCTTTTTCAGACAAGGTGATGTCAGAACGCCATTTCAGGCTTTGCTGTTTCATTTCAGGGTCGTACCGGAGACACCAGGTTTCATCCTCAGTGACAATACAGTTCAAGAAATTGCGTGTCACATCCACCGTTTCGACAAAATCCTGTAAAGCCTCTAAACGTGCCTGCTTCTGATCGCCAGACAACAGCACATTTTCCTCTTCCCTAACTCCTGAGTAAGGATTTGTTGCACGGATTCAAGGTTCACCTGCAGTTCCTCCGCTATCATGGGCACAGTTAATCAATGGTCGTTTGTGATTAATGTCCTCACTTTCCCAATGCTTTCGTCACTGACAGAAGTCACCGGTTGTCCACTGTGGGGATTGTCAGAAATACTTTCCCAACCTCCTCAAAAAAGGGTGAACCGCTCGTACACACACTTCATGGGCAGTGCTTGATCCCCATAAATGCATACCAGCAATGGATGTGTTTCTTTTGGTGTCTTGCCAAGCTTAAAACAAAACTTTAAATTCATCCTTTGCTCGTTCAGTGTCCTGTTCTCAGTTCAGAACCAACGCACTTCATCCAACAGGTCTAACACACAACACACGCTATGCTCAACCGAACCTCAGTGGGAGCAGGTTATCAACACCGGCTGCTACACAGGTGCAGTGTTATGAGTCACCAGTGTTGCCCAATCAACTGTTCTGACTTCAATCACTGAACCTTATTGTCAGAGGTTATATTTCCCTCACGGTCTTCATTATTTGAACTATGAGAAATATCGCTTTCAGAAACATCACTGTCACTTTTATTTAATGGACTTTCCTCTTCTGAGAAAAACGTTTTAAGGTATGGCACTGATCGCTGCTACAAAGCTTGTGAAATAACCCTAAAAATGATTGCTCGTATCTCACAATATATCTAAAGAAATAGAGCATGACATACACCACCAAATAAATCAATTTATCAGCTTTCTGACAGTATGTAACACGCCATGCAATCTATTGACAGAAAACAACAAACATTAAGAAGAAGCTATAGCTGCTTGGCCCATCTCACACACAGCAACGAAATAATGGACTCTGAACCTATGGCCAGCTCTGAGCCAGATGTATAACCAACTGTCGCACATGATGCAAATCCCTGCCAGTGGCCTTAGGCGCAGAAAATGAAGCAGCAGTACACAGCCAGCATGCAGTACCTCAGGACGCAGCAGAGCTCCACCTTCATCCTCAGGAGCCTCCCCTTCATTGGCCGCAGCCCCAGCTGGGTGTCCACCACCACACAATGGAGACGGAGAGAGGGGAGGCGGTGGTGGCTCGGCGGCTTTCTCACCCACTGCTTCTTCTGCACTCACTGTGAATTCTCCTTGCTGAAATCACGATGTTAGTGGGGAATGAAAAATTCGAGTTTGTTTCGCATGCAAGTACAGGTGCAAATTCTGCCTCAAAATGCGAATAAATAATATTAGCTAATAAATGCTATTTTGTAACAAAGTGTGTCCAAATGAATTATTTTATCAGAGTTTGAAATGGCTTTATTTTCTGCATACAAATATCAAAAATGTAACCAATTTGCTGTCGCCAGTACCACACATCACCTGGTGAAGTTCAGTTTGTAAATGACACGTGTAAGATTAAGCACGAAAAATAAAAAGTAGGCGGACGTAACGGCGTATCAGTGCACTCGGAGTTCCGATGCCCGCTGACTGTGGGTGATCAGACGGTTAGTACTAGACGTGTGCGGGTAATGCGACATAAGCCTCAGTTATGGGGGCCAGAATCTTAGAACAAAGAAACAAACACACCTGTCTGCCAGCTAAAGTTCAAAACTCAATATCATGCTAACACTTTAACGTCATGGTTTAGGTGGCCTGTGTTTTCACCACAGGTTGCTTCAAATACCAGTACAAGTCGAGCCTTGACTATCTCGTTTAGGACAATGTCAACCTCAACAAGCTGTTGTGTAGTAGCTATTACCAAACGTTGTGTTTCACTTTCTTATTTTGAAACGAGCTGAGACACTAAGCCCAGTCCACCATGTAGCCCAATTACTATGCTCAACATGAGAATGGATCGGCAACTATGACCATGTGTCAATCTGCTTTTACCTAAATACATAACACTTGTGTAGAATTTCTTGATTCAAAAACTTTACCAACAGCCGTATGTTTTGGTTTATTTTATTTTATATCTCAAATGTCACCAGTTTTGGCAAATCAATATTGCAATCTTCAGGCCACATACGCTATTGCGTATTAACAATCTTATCAAATGGTGCTATAAAACTGGAATCGTAGATCCGATCACTGACTGAGTCAGTGTCAACCATTCACAGGAATCTGTTGCATAACAATCACATTTATGATTCCAGTTTTGTGGCACCATTCGATAAGATTGTTAATACGCTAATAGCGCTTGGGGCCTGAAGATGGCAATATTGAGTTGCTGAAACTAGTAACATTTGAGGTATAAAATAAAATACACCAAAAAATATGGCTGTTGGTAAAGGTTTTTGACTCGAGAAATATGTATCAGCCGATGTAACATAATGGACCGACAAAGACCTGTGTAGAATGGCTGAGAAAGAGAGAGAGAGAGAGAGAGAGAGAGAGAGAGAGAGAGAGATTTCCCTGCACTGTCTCTCCCCCTCTGGCAGTCTTAATTGTAGTATGTTTACACTTGCAGCCAAGTGCCAGTTACAGCCAGTTAGTGTCCATACAACAGTGTCCGGAAAACAAAACCTGTGAACATATATCAATTGTGCTGAGAGTCTTCACCTAACGTGAGATTTTCAGTTCTACACAAACACTAAGTACCTCTACATGTTGCATTGTCAAGTACAGGTCACACAACTTTGTAGCCTAACTACACAAAAGATTGAAATTGGTATTCTGCAGATTGTATAATCAACAAATTTAGTGGGAAAAGAAAAATAATGTCTAGAGACGCCTTGAATCAGAGAATTATTTTGTTCACCAGTGGGAAAATGATGCTGTTTCTTGACAGAAACAATAATTTGTTGAAAGCTTAAACAGACTTAAAATAAGAAACCAAGTAAAGACAATTTCAGAAGAAATGTTCTAGCTTTCTGCAAAAGCAAGCATTCCAATCAAAAAGCTCCCAATTGCCACTTTTTTTTAACAGTTGATTTACCAAACACTAATACTTTGTCTTCCAGCAAGTGGCATGACACCCTTTCCAATTTGTAAGTCTAATCATCTAATATGAAGCTGCCAATATAAAACTTACAAAAGTATCAGTTTTGATGGGGTTCTTACCAAACTGAAACAGCTGAATTTCTCAAACAGATCAATATAGCTGCCTCAAAATCTGTGGGTCAGAGATGCCACGATCAAGAAATGTGCTGCCTGGAGCCCCTCAAAGTTCCATTCTCAACCCACTGCTTTTCCTGGCATTTATCATGGACGCTTCACTCTTGTAACTACTACATTTATGCTGATGATACCCAGTTGTAGGTGTGTGCCAGCCCTCAGAACACTGTTGTTGCCCTAACAGCTGGGATGATCTTTTCTCTGTATCACGGTGGGCATGAAACCTAAGTCCTAAACTAGACCCTAACACGTCACAGGTCACTATCATCTCTCATTGAAAGTCAACCAGCCGACATTTTCGCAAAACAGTCCCTCTGATACTCCTCAATGATATCCAATTATCATTTCAAGAAACACTGAACAACCTTGGCATAACTTCACCTGCTGCAACTTGCAATTTAAAAGTTTAGAACAAAACAAAAACTAGTTCTGTGCTTTATCCTGCCAAACCTTTACTACTGTGATGTACAATAAAGCACAAATAATGAAAGCTACAGACAACTCATTGTTTGACTAGAGAGACGGCACTATTTTCACACTCTTTGCTCCACTTGTTTATCAGTCACTGGTGCTCTCAATCCCTCTCCTCACACAAGAAATACCTACATCACTCTGCAATTGCAAAACCAGATCAGACAAGTAGGCGTATCAGATGCACCTCTCTGCAACTAGATGACTGTGAAACAAACTACCCTGTGACCTCGGTCTTACCCGAAACTACTCTGTATTCGAGATGAGGTTAAAGCTTAATCTTCTACCACTGGTGTAGTTTCCCTCACTATGTCTTGCCCATTCCATTTTATTAATGTTTTCTTCTTTCCATCTCCACTGCTAATCTTACCCTAATGCTCCTTGCTCTTCCTCTGATCCACTATTTTCTTCTGGTCTGTTATGGTATGTTTCTGTTAGACGTGATTACACGTGTTTGCCAAGAACATAAGGAAATTGTTTAATGTTAACAATACTGAAAGTTCTTAAATTCTATGTATTAATTACTATACTTATTGAAATCATCCTAATTATATACTGCTCATGAATCACACAAATAGCAATGTTTACTTGCTTAGGAACTCTGGATAGATGCAAAGAGGGGCCTGAAGGTTCTAATCTCAGGAGGGAGAAGAAATAAAAACATTGATGTTTAAACAACAGGAATTCCATGTATAAATATCAACAACGTAGTAGAAGACAGACTGCTACTTACCATAAAGAAAACATGTTAAGTTGCAGAAAGGCACAATTGAAAGACATTTATACAAGGTTTTCAGTCACAGCCTTCATCGGCAAAACACAGAGGGACCGACACACACCATTCATACATACAAGCAAGCACACCTCATGCACACACATGACCGCAACTCCAGCAGCTCAGGCCAGAATGCAATATCACTTGTAATGACAGCAGCACTCTGAAGGGGGCAGGGAAGAGGAAGGGACTGCAATGTAAGGGTGGAGTGGTGGGGGAGGGGGGGGGGGTGTACAGGAAGCTGTAGGAAGTCGCGTGCAGGGAGTAGAATGCCAACAGGCACAGTGTCAAGAGATTGTGTGGCTGGGAGGTGGGGAGCGGCAGGGGGAGGGGGGGGGGGGGGGGGATGAGACGAGCGGGAAAAGATGGGTGGGTGCATTGGCAGAGGGGAGCAAACCAAGAGGCTGGAAGATGTGAATGGAGAAGAGATAATAGGACAGAGGGGACAGAAGCTGTTGGATGGAGTGTGTGGGGACTGTGTGTTGCCATAGGCTGAGGCCAGGATAATTACGGGAGTGCAGAATGTGCTGGAAGAACAATTCCCATCTGCACAGTTCAGAAAAGCTGGTGGTGGAAGGGAACATCCAGATGGCTTGGGTAGTGAAGCTGCCATTGAAATCAAGCATGTTATGCTCAGCTGCATGTTGTGCAACATGGTGTCCATTTTGCTCTCAACCACAGTTTGGCGGTGGCCGTCAATCTGGGTGGACAACTGATTGGCAGTCATACCAATATAAAAAGCTGTCCAATGGTTGCAGCACAGCTGATGAATGATATGGTTGCTTTCACAAGTGGCCCAGCCCCTGATGGGGCAGGATAAACCTGTGGCAGGACTGGAATAGGATGTACTGCATAGGTGGATTGGGCAGGTCTTGCACCTCATTCTTCCACAGGGATATGATCCTTGTGGTAAAGGGTTGGGATTGGGAGAGACATAAAGGTTGACTGAGATGTTATGGATGTTGGGAAGGCGAGGCATCACCACATTAGGAGGGGTGGGAAGGATCTCTGATAGAATGTCCTCATTTCAAAGCATGAGAATAGGTAATCAAGGACATGGCAAAGGATGTGGTTCAGTTGTACCAGTCCAGAGTGGTACTGAGTGACGAAGGGGGCACTCCTTTGTGCCCTGTACTCTGGGAGGGTGGGAGCGTTGCAGCTGCGACAGGAAATGGCATGGGAGATCTATTGTGGACTACCTCTGGGAGGATAGTGCCTATCTGTGAAGGTCATGGTGAGACCCTCAGCAAACTGAACAAGGGAGTTCTTTTCAGTGCAGATACAACGTTGCCAAGTGCCAGGCTGTACAGGAAGGATTTTTTGGTTGATTTTGGGGAGGGGACCAAACAGTGAGGTCATAGCTCCCATCAAATCAGGGAAAGATGGGGAAGGAAACTAGCCATGCCCTTTCAGAGGAACCATCCCAGCACTTGCCTGAAGTGATTTATGGAAATCACGGAAAACCTAAATCAGGATGGCCGGACGTGGGTTTGAACTGTCGACCCACCCGAATGAGAATCTAGTGTGCTCAGCACTGCACCACCTCACTCAGTGGATTTTTGTTTTTGTGTGAAAGGGATGACAACTATCAAAATGCAGGTACTGTCAGTGGTTGATGGGTTTAATATGGACACAGGTGCAGATGGAGCCATCAGAGGTGGTGGTCAACCTCTACGAAGGTGGCACACTACGTGCATGATGACCAGGTGAAGTGGATGGCAGGAAAAGTGTTGAGGTTTTGAAGAAATGAAGACAGGTGTGTGTGTGTGTGTGTGTGTGTGTGTGTGTGTGTGTGTGTGTTTTGCTGATGTAGGCTGTGGCCAGAAGCTTTGTGTAGGTGTCTTAATTGTCCCTGTCTGCAACTTAACATGTATTCTTTATTGTAAGTAGCAATCTACCTTTTCCTACACTGTTGTTAAACATTGTGGATCACCAGACTGCAAAAGACTTGGAAGAGCAGTGAGCACAATGCACAGTGACTTGAAGAGAGATAAGACAAATATCAACAACAGTAAAACATCTAATTGAAATAAACCATGTGATGCTGAGGGTAATGGATTAGGAAATGAAATATGGAAATAGTAAATGAGTTTTGTTATTTGGACATTCCAATAACTGAAACGATCACAAGTAAAGAGGATACAAATGAAGACTGGTAATAGTAAGAAAATATTTTCTGAAAAACAGAAATTTTTCTAACAAGGTTAAGTAAGCATGAGGAAGTCTTTTTGAAGATATTTATCTGCAGGGTAACCATGTGTGGAATGGAAATGTGGACAATAAGCAGTTCAGGAAAAGAAGAGCCTAATAGTTTTTGAAATGTGGTGATACAAAAAATGCTGAAGGTTAGGAAGTTAGATGAAATAATTAATGAGGTGATAATGAATCAAGTCAGGGAGAAAATAAATTTTTGGTATAACTTGAGTACAAGAACAGACTGATAGAACACATACGAAGGCACCTAGGAATCTTTAATTTGTCAATGGAAGAAATGTGGATGTGGTCAACAACGACAACCTGCTGATGCTCCTGCTGATGCTCCTGCTGCTGCTGCTGCGGCTGCTGCTGCTGCTGCTGCTGCTGCTGCTGCTGCTACTACTATTGTATTGTCCCAAACATGTGACTGTGTAACGTACTTCAGCAGGTGTGAGAACAGGGGGCAGTTCCTGGCAGGGTCCCACTTCAGCCTCTGGCCCATCTGATGGAGCTGCACCGGTATCTTCCGACTGTGATCCACCGGCGGCCTCACCGGCCACAGCTACCGTGTCAGCTTCTGTAGGGGCAGGCAGCACGACACCTGCCCAGCCTGATGGCCCTGCTCGGGCAACGTCCAGACCCACTCTGTCGCCCTCCTCTAGGACTGACGGGACGGCGGAACTCCCCTCTGTGGGCTTCATCTTTACACCTGAAACATAGTGGCATTCCTAGTAGGCTGAACTGATGCACAGTGGCCCATCCAACTACAAACAAATTCACATTTCTTCAGCAGCAATTTTTCAACAAACTCTAGAAGGTGGGGTCGAGGTAAGCAGAAAGTGGATTGACATCTACTTTATTGATAATGTGGTCCTAATCACAGATAGTATACAGTGTGAACCATAACACCACCAACAAACTTGCAGAGGTTGTTCAGGGATACCTTCAGAGTATTTTAGTATAAGGGACCCATGGTGCCCAGTAGCTGATTACAGAGTAATAAAGCAACTAGGATTATTCAGTTTACTACCACAATCCACCTTATTTCTGTGAAAATACCTTCCAACAGTGAAAAAAACCGTAACACATAATAACTGAATTGTACACCACGCAACACAGAGTAATGTAACAACCCCCAGACCAATTCCGAAGTACTGTGACGCAACTGCCGTCAGAGCAGAGAGTTCAGCACAGGGTCACCGTGCCACTCGAACACTGCATTCCGTGAACCCGAATTTGAGGTGCATATCTTTGTAAGAAAACCCTTCCAAGGTGTCATGTATTACAACTAACTACACCAGAATATAAAACACTAGACAGAACCGAGCAGTACTGCATGCAAAGTTGAGGGCAGTGAAGTAAGGAGGGCATTACTGTTGTCAACAGCAGGTACCACAAGTGAATAAAAACGAGGCACTGAGTACATTCTGCCAATATTTACAATGTTGAGCACTATTTTCAGTGCAATACAGATACAAAGGTAATTGGGACAAGCTCAGACGGTAGAGCACTTGCCCGCGAAAGGCAAAGGTCCCGAGTTCAAGTCTCAGTCCAGTACACAGTTTTAATCTGCCAGGAAGTTTCATATCAGCGCACACTCTGCTGCAGAGTGAAATCTCATTTTGGAAACATCCTCCAGGCTGTGGCTAAGCCGTGTCTCCGCAATTATCCTTTCTTACAGGAGTGCTAGTCCTGCAAGTTTCGAAGGAGAGCTTTTGTAAAGTTTGAAAGGTAGGAGACGAGGTACTGTCTGAAGTAAGGCTGTGAGGACAGGGCGTGAGACGTTTTTAGGTAGCTCAGGTGGTAGAGCACTTCCCCGCGAAAGGCAAAGATCCCAAGTTCGAGTCTCAGTCCAGCACACAGTTTTAATCTGCCAGGAAGTTTCATATCAGTGCACGCTCCGCAGCAGAGTGAAAATCTCATTCTGGTCAAGCTTTGATTATTTAAACATTTTAAAATGTAAAATAATGTAGAATGAGCTGGGCCAATCAGATGGACGACTTCAGGAAAGGGAACTGCACTATTCAGTTGAGCGAGTACATTCGGCGAGCGAGAAGCGCGGCCAGGGACGAGCAGAGGGACATGGCTGGTGCAGACGCAAAATCGAACAGTTTGGCTGAAGATACTGAAGGATACAGTTCGGACTGAGATGCAAAAGAGGACAGTCGCTCTTTAGGCAGCTAAGAAGTGTCACGACTTAAAAAATTTCGCATTGTGTGGTATCGTGGGACTTTGTATCTGAGTGGTGTAAATATTAAGGTGGACTTATGTTTCGCAACGAGACTGTTAATGATCAAACTGTGTCTAACGGATATGCGCTCACGTGTAATAGTAATTCTAAATATGACCACTTTCGCTATTAGTTTTCTTTCTGAATAAACATTATTCTACCAAAATCGGAACTGTGTGGCTTATATCATTTATGGGTTGTTAATTTAGTTACCATTATTATTATTATTATTATTATTATTATTATTATTATTATTACTGTTATATGTTACATTAAATTCGTTTCTTCCAATTTCGCAAACTTGCCATCAGTCAGACAATTTAACCACAGGGTCACAAGTGTCTTAATTTAGGGGTGTAATGTGACACATGCAGTTCAACCCCTAGACGAGTTTGAGCGAAGACATTTCAATGAAGTCGAGCCGCATGTGACCCTGAACGCCTTTGGGATATTAGCTTGCAAGGGAAAATAGAAAGGGAGAAGGAATATTTATAGGATCTATACAAGGGAGATGAAGTTAAGATAATAAAAAGGGAAGAGGATGTAGATGAAGATGAGCCAGAAGATACAATACTGCGAGCAGAATTTGATAGAGCACTGAAAGACCTAAGTTGAAACAAAGCACCTGGGGTAGATGACATTCTGTGAGAACTAGCGATAGCCTTGTGAGAGCCAGCTATGACAAAATTATTCCACCCGATGTTCAAGATGTATGAGACAGATAAAATACCCTCAAAGTTCAAGAAAAATGTAATTATTACAATTCCAAAGAAAGCAACTGCTGGCAGGTATGAATATTACTGAACTACAGGTTTAATAAGTCACAGTTGCAAAATACTAACACAAATTATTTACAGAAGAAACCTACATTTATGGCATTTGTAGACTTAGAGGAATGCTTTTGACTAAGCTGAGTGAAATGATCTCTTTGAAATTCTGGAGGTAGCAGTGGTAAAATACAGGGAGTGAAAGGTATTCACAACTTTTACAGAAACCAGACGAAAGTTATAAGAGTCGGCGGCATGAAAGGGAAGCACGAATAGAGAAGGTAGTGAGACTGGATTCTAGCCTGTTCCCGAAATTTTTCAATTTGTACATTGAGCAAGCAGTAAACAAAAGTAAAGAAAAATTCAGAATAAGAATTAAATTTCAGGGAGAAGAAATAAACACTTTCAGGTTTATCAATGGCATTGTAATTCTGTTAGAGGCAGCAAAGGACTTTGGAGAGCAGCTGAATGGAATGGACAGTGTCTTGAAAGGAGGATATCAGATGAACGTCAACAGAAGCAAAACAAGAATTATGGAATGTGGTTGAATTAACATCAGGTGATGCTGAGGGGATTATACTGGGAAACAAGGCATTAAAAGTAAAAGTAGTAGATGAGTTTTGCTATTTGTGCAACAAAATAACTGATGGTAAAGAAGAGAGAAAAAGCAGACTGGCAACGGCAAGAAAAGTGTTTCTGAAGAAGGGAATATGTTAAAAACTGAAGATAGTTTACCATGCATGGAAGTAAGAAAGACAAGAAGAGCATAGAGGCTTTTGAAATGTGCTGCTACAGAAGAATGCTGAAGATCAAATAAGTAGATTGCATAACTAATAAGAAGTTACTGGACAGAACTGGGGAGACAAGAATTTTGTGGCACAAAACTGTCTTTGGATTGAAGACAAAGATGATGATGACAACCCATCTACATCGGTCCTGTGCTGCTTTCACTGGTCAGTCAACTGTAATTAATTACTTACTAATCTCCACAAACACACAAAATAGCTAAATGAATGCTGACACACAGTATAAATTACCATAATGTCAGATGACACAATTGAACATTTGAAACAGCTTGCACACTCCCCCCCCCCCCCCCCCCCCTCTCACCACAGTGCCAAATAATGCACAGATGTTACTTACTGGTTGCTGCTGCAGGCTCCTCCAGTTTCGGAGTCACCCTATCCCCAACCTGAAAACAAGACAAACCAATGAATCAGTCACCCTCAGCCATAATTTTTTCTTAAAACAATTTTTTTCAAAAATGCTATCAACGTGCATACATAACACTACAATTTGATCATAAATGAAATGAGGCTGACTGGGCCTTTATAGGGAATCTGTGCCACCAATTCTAAATAAACAGCACAATAATGGTAACAAATAGTCTTTTGTCAAATACCGTAGAGACGACAGGAGCCAAAAGCTATAACTGTGTGAATCTTTTTGTTGTGCCTATCGCGAATCAGCATCTCCGCTATATGGTGAGTAGCAACTTTCCTTCTCTGGTATTGTTACATTCCATTCTGGATTTTCCATTGTTTGATTTTCATCTTTAGAAATGAATGTTTTCATTGCCCAAAAACATGCTATAAGATAGTAAGTGGTGCTTAACCACAAACATATAGCAGGTGCATTTCTGAAAGAAATTTATGCTATTTGACTGTAAATTACTATTAATTTACTTCACATATCATGATTTCAGCTTTACAGTCATTCTCAAGTGCAAGTTGAAATGTCACAAAATATCTGACATGCCTAAATGATATGTCATCTTCAAGGTAACATAATATCTGTTCTTATAAACCTGTCTTATCACAGAACATGAGTAAGTATCAAAGATACATAATAAGAATGGCATTATGTACAGGAATTAAACATTAACACATTATAATGTGTATTTGACAGCCAATACATTGGTGGGACCTGCATTCATCAAGTCCATACATGATGTCTGTCAAACATGCATTACATTAAAAACAAAGATTCCAAGACTTACCAAGCAGGAAAGCGCCGGCAGACAGGCACATGAACAAAACACACAAACACACACACAGAATTACGAGCTTTCGCAACTGGCAGTTGCTTCGTCAGGAAAGAGGGAACAATTTGTTAATGTTTAGCTGAGCACAATGTTATCCTTATTACGTATCTTTGAAATTAATTTTTGAAAATATATATAATGTAATTCAAAAGAAAGAAACTTCCACATGGGAAAAATATATTAAAAACAAAGATTCCAAGACTTACCAAGCGGGAAAGTGTCGGTAGACAGGCAAAATAAAAGAACACACAAACACACACACAAAATTCCTAATCCTCTCCTTTTAGTTTTCTATATCCTTTCTTTTCCAAATGTGTGTATTTTTCCCTACCCCCACCTCTTCCACATATAAAAGAATTTAGCTTTCTGTTCTTATTAACTTGTGCGCCATGTTTTGACAGTAATCTCTGTATTGCATATTGCAGTATCTTCCACCCATTAAGCTCTCAGCATACCAAATCTCGTTCAGTGCAGCCTTCAACAACCAGTCATTCCTTTGTGTCCTATCCATCAAGTCCCCCTGAGATGGGGTTCTTTTCCAAAGTCTCCCTATTCCTAAACCTTATTAGTCCTTTTCCTTCACTTCTCTTCCTTTCCCTTCAACCCTTCTGCCTGAAGAAGGGAGCCACTGGCTCCGAAAGTGTGCCTAATTATAACCTTTTTTTACGTTTGTGTTCTGCTACCACTTCGTTAGTAGATTTTTTTTTTACCTATCCAATTAAATAATTTTGCCCAAAATAATTGTTTTCATTGTTGTATTAGCACATGTCACCATTATCCCTTTACATACAACCCTCATCATCAGTCTTGTTCAAACTGTCATCTGTTCCCAGAATGAGCTTTTCACTCTGCAGCGGAGTGTGCGCTGATATGAAACTTCCTGGCAGATTAAAACTGTGTGCCCGACCGAGACTCGAACCTGGGACCTTTGCCTTTCGCGGGCATGTGCTCTACAATCTGAGCTACCGAAGCAGCTTTACCAGGCGTGAGTCGTGTTTCAGTAGCTCAGATGGTAGAGCACTTGCCCACGAAAGGCAAAGTTCCCGTGTTCAAGTCTCGGTCGGGCACACAGTTTTAATCTGCCAGGAAGCTTGTCATCTGTTTTCTACTTTACATGCTAATGTGTTTGTTTGTTTATCTGTATCACCAAGATTAATCAATACTTTGTCTCAACATCTTTTCTAGTACTGAATTCCGTGCACACAGGCAGGGCCATTTTTATCTGCATATAACAATTCCATTGCTATTTACAAATTTGTATATAATAATTTGCAGCTCAATACACTGCAGGGCCTTCTCCTGATCGTCTTTCACCAATTTATTTCCAAATTTGACAGCTATTTTTTTCCCATCCTCCAGTTACCTTGTTTATAAGTAATTCCTTCATGCTTTTTGTGCGTTCGTTTTTCACCAGACCACTCTGATCAACTTTTACTGCTGTCTCCTACGTCTCTTTAATTACTATGCTATGTAGTTTACATTTTCTCCTGTGACTCTCTGTTTACTCTGTTTTTAAAATTTTATCTGTTTTCATGGCTCTCACAATATCCCCCCCACCCTGCATCATATAGATCATCCCATCATTACCTCTTTCTGATTTTTCTGAATTTTTTTCCTTGCTTTTCTTCCATTTTTCTATCTTTTTCCAAGATCTGCTTCTCTATTTTGACACTCCTACCATTTCCAACACTCCAGAACATTCTTTCTTGCCATGTTGCATCCCATTACATATCAGTTCTTTTTGAAAACACGCTCTTGCACTATCAAAATTAATGTCCTACAGCCTATTTATTGAAATCTACTTATCCTTGGGAGTTACTCCCAAAGGGTTAACACTGAAGGTTCCTGTTTCTGGATGTAATCCTACTCTACACCAGGCTCTTTTACAGTTTCAAATGCAGTAATCTCTTGCACTTATCCGACTAATCTGTGACCTATAGCCCTCATCTGCAAATTTCCACTCCACAAGACTTCACTCTTCCTACAAAATCCTGCAGTTACCTGTACTTCATGTTTCCTTGGATGGTATCACCCACCAAGCCAACTTCATACTGCATCAACATACCAGACTTCACCTCAAAAAGCTATCCCACCTTCTCCTACACTACTTCAACAGTGGTATTTCCCTTCCAGTCACTCTGCAGCTACCTAAACAGCCATACCATCAACCAACACTCCTCTCCTACAACCCGAGCTTGGCCAACCTCCTTAACATCCTACAGCCGTCACCACCGCCTCATAGACTAAGAACAACCCATAATCACAAGAACTAGACACAACAATACAGTGTCATAAACCTCTCATCTAAAGCACTCTCCCCTCCTGAATTATCTGTATTATCTAAGAGTCTCACTTTCAGCCCTAAATCTTAATTTGATCATGCTGCTTTGATGAAGGACCTACTATCCTTCAATTAAAATGACCGGGAAGTCTCCCCCAACCTGCAGTTGTGGGAGACTTTCCTGAAATCTACCCCTTTCCCTAGACCTCTCCAGTCCTTTTTCTTCACCCCTCTTCCTTCCTCCTTCAGCCCTTCTGCCTGACACTAAAAATGACACTAAGCGTTGCAGACAGGTACAACGAAAATACTGCTACATATTAGGCTTTAAGCCAAAGCATCCATCAGAAAAGAGAAAACACACACACACACACACACACACACACACACACACACACACACACAGAGAGAGAGAGAGAGAGAGAGAGAGAGAGAGAGAGAGAGAGAGAGAGAGAGAGAGAGAGACCACTGTCACTGGCTGCTTAGGACTTCCCCAAAAGCTTTATGTGTAACAGTCTTCTTCTTGTTCCTATCTGCAACACAATGTGTCATCTGTACAATGAGTACTAATCTATCCTTTCCATATCACTGAAATTCCAACCTGTACTTCCCATTGTTTAATTCTTATAAACATTTTTGGAAGGTGTCTCAACAGCCGTTTAGTAATGTATGAAACACATACTTGTACCATCAGCTGTTTTTATTTTAAACCCAAATATCTACCGGTTTCAGTCTTTGACCACCTTTATGTATGAGGGTTAAAATGGTTCAAGCCACCATATTGCATTAGTCATTACTTAAAATGAGTGAATTTTGTACGCTTAAATTGTGTACATTTAGTATTCATAATTTGCTTTTAAAGTCCTGTGTCATATATTTACATTCATAGCATGCACTGTGGATTTTAAATAATGACTAAAACAATATAGTGGCTTAAACCATTTTAACCCTCATCTGTGAAAATGGTCCAAGACCGAAACCTGTAGATATCTGGGTTTAAAATAAAAAGCAGCTGAGGGTTCAAATATGCATTTGATACATTTAATTCTTACCTTTATTAAACATTTCTTTACGAGAAACTTTGCAACCTTATCAAAGTGATAAAAGGACTCATTTTAGGCGATATGGTGAAGAAAGAAAAACCCACTTTTATAGCAGTTGTAGATATTCTACGAGCTTCTGACAATGTGCAAAACCAGTTTTGAAATTCTGAAGTAGTAGTAGGAGTAGTTGAAGACTGCTTTGACGCAGGTGGTCTCCATATTGCTCTATCTTATGCAAGCCTGCATTCATATGTGACTTCTGTGCTATAAATCAAACAATTGAAGATCCAGGATGGAATGTAACAACACTAGAGAAGGAAAGTTGCTACTCACCATAGAGCAGAGTCGCAGAGTCGCGTTAGACACAACAGAAAGATTCACACAATTATGACTTTCGGCCATTAAGGCCTTTGTCAGCAATGGAAAAAAAACACACACACACACACAAACACACACACACACACACACACACACACACACACACACACAACTTGCAAACATGTCTGCAGTCTCAGATAACTGAAACCAGTTTCAGTTATCAGTCTCCTCTGTTGCCGAACTGATGATTCCTTGATGCCTCTGAATGTGTCTTATGAGCCTATCCTTTATTCAGTCAAGTTATGCCACACGTTTTGAGAAAGCTTTGGGCAATGTTGACTGGATTACGGTCTCTGAAATTTTGAAGGTAGCAAGTATGAGACACAAAATGAAAGCTGATTGACAATTTATACAGTGACCAGACATCAGTTTTAAGAGCGAGGGGCATGAATGGAAGCAGTGGTTGAGAAGGGAGCAAGACAGGATTGTACTCTACCCCTGGCGTTATTCAATATGCAACACGAGCAAGCAATAAAGGAAACAAGGGTGAATTCAAGAAGGGAATTAATGTTTAGGAAGAAGAAATTAAAACTCTGAGAATTGCCTAACGACACTGCAGATCAGTCACGAGTGGCAAAGGACTTTGAAGAGCAGTTGAACAAAAGGGATAGTACTTGAAAAGAAATCACAAGACGTACATCAACAGTAGTATAACAAGGGTAATAGGCTGTAGTCTAATTAAGCAGGCCACACTGAGGGAATTACATTAGCAAATGAGACATTAAAAGTAGTAGATGGGTTTTGATATGTGGGCAGCAAAATAACAGATGACGACCAAAGTATTCAGAAGGTATAAATGCAGAGTGTCACTAACTAGTAACGCATTTCTGTAACTTCTGGAAGTTACACATGTTGCTGGGCAAGATTTAGGACTTGCTGATAAATAAAAATATTTGAAATCAAGATTGTGAGTTTAATATTTTTTATTTTTTTATTTTTTATTTTATTTATTTATTTATTTTCTCTCTCTGTGACCAGTATCGACAGTGTTTAACTGTCATCTTCGGATTTTCTGGAAATATGTATAATTATTTCCAGAACCACAGGTGACCGACTGTCAAAACTGGTCACTGAGGAAATAAAAATATTTCAAAATGTGATCTTGGCTCCAAAACTTCTTATCTATCAGTAATCATGCTATTCAGTTTTTCTTTGGTAAGATGATTTTTTAACTTCCTCTATCCTCATGTAGATCTGATTCAATAAATGCCTTTATAAAGATGATTTATACATATCCAGATCAGTCACTGTGAGATGGTGCCCTTTCGTTTTCTGAATCACTAAATCTTACAGAAAACTGGACTTCAACCTGAATCGACACTACAATAAACATCAGTTAAGTTATACTATATTTGGAAATGAGGGGAAGAAAAAAAATACAAAGGAAACACAGAAACTTCAGGAAAAGCCTATCATTTAAGTTATTGATAGTCACACAATAAAGAAAAAACTTAAAAATATAAATGGCAGCTGTGGGCCTGGAACTGTAGATGATGTAACGAGCTGAAAGATAAGTTTATGCATGATAGTTGGGGATTAGTCAATCCACGTAATCAATTGTGCTGAAGGAAAATTGAGTAAACGGAACTAATAAATAACGAGACAGAATTGCCTGCCAGTACTTATCCTCATGAGGTGAAACGTTTTAGAACTGCCGACAGACCTAGCTTTGGGAACTGACAGTTCCTTCCTCAGGGAGCAGAGACTGATGGGTTGGGGATGAATAAAAGGTAAGAGCGAGTCACCCAGACTGCAGGATGAGCGGGAATCACCTGTACTGAAGACGAGGGGAGGGAAAGGTGAAGGGGGAGCCATCAGACTACAAGGTAGTGTGTCACTTGCACTTTTATAGGTGTGTATCACCTTTAGAGCAGCTCGGTACCTCGTTGTAGGTTAAACATCCCTACGAGTAAGAAACTGTATGTGTACTTCAGTAAGTGCTGATGTGTCAGACATTTCTGAAACACTACTTTGCTGTCTCCAGCTTTCAAATTAACTGATGTGCCAATGAAGTCCCTTTACCTATAAAGGTTTGACACAGTGGCTGAGTGTTTAGGACATTGCAGCGACAGAATGGTTCTCAACTCCTCATCCAATCATCATGCTGTAAGTTTACCACAGTAAACTTAAATCATATCCAGAAAAACCTTACAGTTTCAACACTGCACAGATAATTTCGTAACCCGTATTCCTTTAACAAGAGCATTCTCTCTCACTCCTACACCCCAAAAAGGGAAGAAAAGGAGATAATTTGTAAAGAAAGGGGAAATTCTTGCACCTGTGTGTATCATTAAGACACATCCTCAGTGCGTTAGGCTGCGTAATAATACGGATACTTCTTGCGCAGTTTGAACACAGATCGGTTTAATACGTAGGAGAGACCTGACAAGTATGCTAATTTTGACACACGAACACATACCTGCACAGTTGTCGAGATGTCTCTCAGCATTACGACTGGTGTGCGTATGCCGTCTGCTTGCGAGGGCTGAGATTCCTGCTCCCTTCTCTGCTGTTGCTGTTGCTGGTGCTGCGTTAAGGACAGCCGCTGCAGCAAAACAACTGCAACGAACCATATATTTAAATTAAGTTAAGGAAACAACAAAAAGCTTGCCAACTATTATCTAAGTCTCATATACTAAAAAGTAATGTTACTCCATCATTAAAACTATTTTCAGAAATCCTAGACGGAGTTTTAAATCCTTTAAAATCATGGAGGGGAGGGTGGGGGTGGATGGTGGAAGAACAACACGTAATGAAATTTACGTTAGCCTCTAATGGGTTGTTTGGCTCTAATGCAGATAAACTAAAACAAAATGTAGTTTAACTTAACAGAGTCAGCTTGAAAATGGTACTGAAAATCAATTATGATAGAACTAAAATAAGTCATCACAAAAACATTGAAAATATTACAAATTAATGGTGAAGTTGCAGGACCAGTTTGCCAAGTTTTTGTAGGTGGAAGGTTGGCAGGACATGCAGCCCAGTGAATGAATGGAACATGCACCGAGGAAGTTCTTTGCTGGATTCCACCATATAAGAAAAGAAAAAGGCAACGACCAACTGGGACTTGGAGGTTGGTACATGACATCAGAAAACATTCAGAAACAACAGTATTTTTCCCAGTATATAGAAATCACACCAAGAACCCACTTTTACCATTACTTTCTAGATTCCTGGAGTGTATATGTAACTAAAGGCAATATGAATCGAGCCTCCACTCACCTGCCTGCAGCATCTGGTGAGATGAACCGCCCCTGCGGTTCTGTGCGCCAGCCCGCTCCTGCCGACAAACATTACAAATACTGATCATACAAGAATGCCACCATCTGCGCACTGTTGAAGAGATCAAGAGGAAGAGACAAGATGAGACTGTTACCAACTAGAGGCATAGCTAAGTAGATCAGTTACACTTGCCACGATTCCACTTCTTATATGATTTTTTTTCCCCTGTTGTCTATCATTTGAGCAATGCATGTACTGTGAGCACCTAAAATTGCTGAATTCTTAACCACATGGTATTTACAGAGTGCTGATGACAATACTTTTGGTAGAAAAAACTTCTTTAAAGAAATAATCAACATTTAAAATTAACAAAACTCTTGTGCTCTTAAAAATTTGACCCCACTGATAACTGTTTGTTTCAAGACCAAAACAGTTTAGTTGAAAACCTTCATTCTCTGCTTTGCAAGAAACATCTTACTTGTTACAAAATCTATTTCATTCAAAAGTTGGACTTACTGAAATTTATCATTTTCTGTAACATTCAAATCTAAAAAACATAACCCTGTCAAAATTTTACTGTTACAATTTTGTAGACTTAATTTTCCTGTTTTCAAAAATATATAACTTTCCTAGAACAATATGACTGACAACATATTCAACTTAGCAAAATTAATTTTAGAGACAAGTTATGGAAAACCTAGTGTACATTAAAACCTCCGCATCATAAAATGGTAACTGTCATTTTGTCTTTTTCTTTTATTATACAGCAAACTGGTGAACCACAGGAGACTTCTTCAGTGGAGATGTGGTGGGATGACATTTGAATGCAGCAATGAATTTTTTCCTACTGCCTTGAAACATCAGTTGCTGGTAGTCAACCTGCAAGCAAGGTCCATAGTGAGCCCGATTCCAGCAAGTAGTAAAATGAAGGAAAAACTGAGCAGTGATACGGCATCAAAATTTGCCAAAAGCTCTGAGATACCCAAATAGAACCCTTTTACAAGATTTAATAGGCTTTGGGGAACAGTGCCACAGGTGACTCGCAGGTAAAGGAGTGGTACCAGCACTTCGAAGGGTGCTGCAAACAAGCAAACGGCAATCCACTTTCAGGCAGACCCACACCGAACCAAAATGTCAACCCGCTCGTTGAAGGCCTTTGTATTGTATTACAAGAACTTGTTCACAAGATAGGGGTAAGCCCTCGTCACACTGTGGGGTATGAGCTATATGACCTCCAGAAACTACTCGACAGCACCATCATGACAACACAGCCGCCTGTTCTACTCATTCAGTTCGAACTTTTCTCACCAACACAACATTCCTGTTGTTTGTTGGGTTCCCTACTCCCCTGAAATGACTCAATAAGACTTTCGTCTATTTCTCCGTGAAGATGCCCCCCCTCCCCCCCCCCTCTTTCAACCCACCAAAGGCAATTTGAGTCAAGAGAAGACATCAAATGGGGTGCAACAGCCAAGCCTAGTGCGGTTCCAAAAGAAGTTCTTGGAAAGTGTTTTCTGAGAGTAGTACATGTAGTGGGAATAGTGTGTGCCTTACAGAGACT
Source organism: Schistocerca gregaria (assembly GCF_023897955.1). NCBI lineage: Eukaryota > Metazoa > Arthropoda > Insecta > Orthoptera > Acrididae > Schistocerca > Schistocerca gregaria. Next base: position 244,364,950 of record NC_064928.1, on the reverse strand, counting down.
CTTATGAAGGGCATTAGACTCCTGTATCTCCAAATAGAAAAACTGTTTGTGCCTACTGAAGGTTCAATACTTTCGAATACACCTCGTAATTGCAGCTGTGCGAAAATGCAACAGAGGTGTGTGTGGCACGCGGCTGGTGAATGAAAGGCAGGTGAGCCGAGGAAGTTTCTGCCAGATTCTAGAAGAGAAGAAAAAGCTGAGACAACGATCTAAGGGGAGGATGTCAGATAATGTGGAAGTATAGGATTGATGTGGGTGAAGATTGCAATATGTGAACTAGTAGACACAAGTGAGAACTAGCAGCCTAAGTATGCTTAATGTACGATGCTTTTCTGCAGCATCTGAGCAGATCTTGTGAGTCGGGTAGTATGAACTGTGAGAGCAGCACCCATCTACAGTGGGAGAAACACCTCACACATATCAGATAACATTAACTCATGGAAAACAGTACATCTACATTGAAACTTTGAAAACTTCCAACAGTACATAATATCTGAAGCCACTGCCCTTCCCTCTCAACCCCAGCAACATTTCCTTTTGGTTAAACCACCTGATTATCTAGCATGCCAGGTAGCTTATTTATTCCAATCTTATGTCAGATAAGAAAAAAGAATTAAACCTATTTACAGTGTTGAACAAACAGTTTCTTACATGTGTCCCCCACCCTCTGCCCACACCAGCCATTACTGTGGGTGAACTGCCATTGTGGTTGTCACCAATCCACCTAGAAACAATGAAATCTTTGGATTCCACATGAATTTCAATCAATCGCAATTATATTTGCCAAGAGTGTTCTCCTGCCGCCTCCTGGTGAACAGATTTTTTATCTATCCGCCTACATTATACTTCTGCTTGTGAGCAGCTGAAATATTTAACTGTGTGTCATATTCTACACAGCCTATATGTACCAAGATATGAACTACTTCAAAAGCAGTCAAGTGTGGTATGAACATTTTCCAGGACACCACCATCCCGAGGTACTTTCACCACAATAAAAATGGCCCACTTCACACACACAACGTAAGCCTTGTGTCATTTTAAACTTTAATATCAATCTGTCCAAAACGGGCAACATTCCAACTTTTTCTTAACAAATAGGATTATTAACAGTGTCATTATTAGCATTTTTTCACATGAATTGACACACATTTTTACAGAGTCAGTCTTGCTATGTCAATTTTCGAGAAAACAGCCTTTCATTTTATTAATCCAACAAATGTAACTGCAATCTGAATGATACATTTAGAATTCCACCACGCAGCTTGGCTTCCGAAACGTGTCGTACTCGACAAATCAAAGTTTAGTGACCAGTTATCGTCATCCACCGAGGCACTGAAGCAGGCCATAAAGCGACTTTGCACACAGAGCATTACCACGACGGCAGCCTCCTGCCGCCTGCGCGCGCCGGGCCGGGACCGCGGCCGGACGACGGCACGGTGTGGGCGCCGCTCCACCCTCTGCAGCCGCCGCACTGGCACCCGCTGGCCATGGCCTGGCCGGTGGGGGTGCGGGTGCGTCTCCTGCAGCGGCTCCGGTGTCTCCGGCTCTGTCTCGCGCCACCACGGCTCTCTCCTGTGCCCTAAAACCAGAAGTGCCGACATGAATGGACATCACAGAATGAACTGCGCAGACTAGTGAGCACCACTACACTACACTCCTGAATATTAAAGATGCATCACCGTGAAGATGGCACCTGACAAATGGAATACGTGGCTTTACGTGCAACTGTTTTCCAATCGTAGTTAACAAACAGAATGCAAAATGTTGTGCCAAGAAGTCCGAACAATACTGAAATGAAAGAAAATTTTATTTAATTGGGGGGGGGGGGGTTGGCAACATCAAGGGAGTCCCACGAGTTTCAAATCTAGGCCCACTCCTTTCCCTTACATACGCGAATGACCTTCCAGTTAACATTCATCAAGCAGAATTGGTACTTTCTGTGCTCAATACTAGTGTTATAAAAAACCCCATTATACAGAGAATGCAATAGAAGAGATTGTTAATGATGTTTTTCAAAGAATTATTACGTAATTCTCTTAAAATGGACACCCTCCAAATTTTAAGAAAACACGCTATACTCAGTTCTATATAACAAATCATATCAACAATTGACGTAGCACATGAACAGGAGTCCATAAACAGAGTAGAATGCTGGAAACATCCCCCAGGCTGTAGCTAAGCCATGTCTCTTCAATATCCTTTCTTCCAGTATTGCTATTTCTGCAACGTCTTCAGGAGAGCTTCTGTGGATGCATCGTGAGTCTTGCTCAGGTAGCTCAGATGGTAGAGCACTTGCCCACAAAAGGCAAAGTTCCCAAGTTCTGGTCTCGATCCAGCACACAGTTTTAATCTTCCAGGAAGTTTCACGGTGGAATGCTATTAATCGTTTGGTACACATCTTGATGAAAACAAACTGGAAGAAGCATATTACTGTGCTGCTCAATTAAGTTAAGCTATTTTGCTCTTTGTATAATTGGTAGTCTCAGACACAAATAATTCAACTTATTGACATATTTTACTTGTTTCCTTTTAATAACGTTTTATGGATATAATACTTATGGAATAAATACTTAGAAAGTACTGATTGCACAAAAGATGGCAACAAGAAAAATATGTCTGCAACAAGAAAAATATGTGGTGTTCAGCCACAGCAGTCACACACTTCAAGTAATTTGGCATTTCAAATGTGCCATCACAACATACACCGATAAGCCGAAAAAATACGACCACTGACCACTACCACTGCAACATCAGATGTGACCTGGTGGCATAGTGGGACGTGACACGGTAATGAAACTACTTAAATGGGCAGAGACAGATGGGAAGGGGGGGGGGGGGGGGATCACCCTAGCCAAGCTATAGGCTGCAAATGGTGAAATCTTTTGAGACAACTGACTCTGACAAAGGGCAGGTTATTAAGGCGCAAGTGATTATGTACCAGTGTCAGTTCACGTTACACGAGACAGTCACTCTTGTTGTCAGCAGGACAATAAACTTTTTGCAGACTTGGACATTAACGGCAAAGTGATACCATTCCAACTCGATACCGGAGCTGCAGTTTCACTGCTCAATCAAAACACTTACAAACTGCTGGGCACACCTCCGTTGCGTGCCGCAAATGTTAAATTATCTAGCTCTGCCGGTCAAGATATCCCTGTGTTAGGACATTGCAGCCTTCTGGCAACATACAAAGGTCAAACAAAACTTTTGTCATTTTACGTCCTTCATTCTTCTTCTGGAGTGAACTTGTTTGGCTTCGATTTATTTCAGTTGTTTAACTTGTCTATAGTAAATCAGGTCCTATCCGTGAACCAGACTGTGCCTTCAGACAGTGTTTCTCGTCTATGTGAAGAATTTGCAGACATTTTTGCACCGGGCCTCGGTTGCGCTAAGAACTATAAAGCACATTTGGAACTGAAAGTAAACACGCAACCGAAGTTTTTCAGAGCGCGCAATGTTCCCCACGCATTGCGTGATGAGGTCGCAAAAACGTTACAAGATTTAGAATCACAAGGTGTAATTGAATGTGTGCAGGCTTCTCTCTGGGCATCACCCTTAGTAATTTTGCCAAAACCTTCCGGAAAGTTGAGACTTTGTGTGGACTTCAAGGCAACAGTGAATCCACAACTAGTGATTGCAACTTTTCCTTTACCCCGCCTGGAAGATCTTTTTGACAAACTGTGCCCGGGTAAATATTTTTCCAAGTTGCACCTGGCAGATGTGTACTTGCAAATACCGGTGGACGAAGAATCCCAGCGCGTTTTGGTGGTTAACACGCATCTTGGTTTGTATCGAGTCAAACGACTGCCATTCGGGTGTGCATCCGCCCCTGCATTGTTTTAGCAATATCTACAAACTGTTTGTGCGTCGGTCCCTACTGCAGAAAATTATCTGGACGATATTGTGATCTCCGGAAAGACGGAAGAAGAACATTTAGCCAGTCTCAGAACATTATTTCAGATCTTGCGACAAAATGGTCTTCGCTTGCGGAAGGACAAATGTGTGTTTTTTGCTCGTGGTTTGCCATACCTGGGACATGTAATCAATGCCCAACGCATACATCCCAGTCCGACGCACCATCGTGCCATGCAAGACTTGCCTTCGCCGCAGAATTTGAAGCAGCTACAGAGTGTGCTGGGAAAAATTACGTATTACAATAAATATGTGCCGCATGCCTCTTCCATTTCAGCTCCGCTTCATCGCTTACGCCGTAAGGGTGTTCCGTTCGTCTGGACTACGGAATGCGAACGCGCCTTTCGCCAGTTGAAATCGGCGTTGCTTTCCAATACTTGCCTTACGCCATTCGATCCCCAGAAGCCCCTTTTGTTGATGGTGGATGCAGCGGATTTCGGGATCGGAGCTGTGCTTGCGCACAAAGATGGGTCGCACAATCGCCCTATTGCCTTTGCGTCCAAATTGCTCTCGTCTGCGCAAAGAAATTATTCACATATCGAGAAAGAAGCATTGGCTCTCGTATTTGGTGTTACAAAGTTTCATGATTTCTTGTATGGTCGTCACTTTACCATAATCACAGACCACAAACCTTTGACATCGCTTTTTCGTCCGACCAAGCCTGTACCTCCACGTACAGCGCAGAAATTCATTCGCTGGCCTATTTTCCTCTCGCAGTACCGCTACGATATCTTGTATCGGTCCACTGTTAAACACGGAAACGCCGATGCGTTGTCCCGCTTGCCTGTTGCTGAGGATAGGGCATTCGATTCCTCCGAACTTGCTTGCATGTTCATTGATGCGGAAACCGATGACGTGGTCAAATCGTTTCCGATTGACTTTCGTCATGCAGCCACAGCTGCCGACCCTGTCCTTGATCCCGTTCTGTGTTTTGTTGCTAGGCAATGGCCCTTGTCGAAGTCACGGATCGCAGACCTGTTGGGTCGCCGACTTTTTGCTCACAAGGAGAGACTTTTTGTACGACGTGGTGTTTTGCTGTTGCGTTCTGATAATGATCATTCCAGGGTCGTGGTACCATATTCGTTACAGTCCTCTGTCTTACAGCTTCTCCACAAAGGACATTGGGGTATAGTGAGAACGAAACAACTTGCTCGTCAGCACTGTACTTGGTTCGGAATCGATGCCGCGATTACGAATATGTGCTCTTCTTGCATGGTGTGTGCCGAACAACAATAAGCACCACCGCCGAAATTCTTTTCATGGCCAAACGCCACTTCCCCTTGGCAACGCTTACACATCGATTTTGCTGGTCCATTGTGGAATGCTCGATGGTTGGTCGTGGTAGATTCATTCAGTAATTTTCCTTTTGCTGTCCGGATGTCTTCCACGACGTCATCTGCCACCATCCAAGCGTTATCCGCTATCTTTTGCATTGAAGGTCTTCCACAGACTATTGTTTCCGACAATGGCCCACAATTCATGTCCGCAGAATTTCAGCCATTCTGCAAAGCCAATGGTATTCAACATCTGACGTCCGCGCCATTTTCGCCACAGTCTAACGGTGCCGCTGAACGATTGGTCAGGACTTTCAAGTCACAGATGTTGAAGTTAAAAGAGTCGCATTCTCGAGAGGACGCGTTATTGCTCTTTTTGTCCTCATATCGCTCTCAGCCCCGCGATGGTCGCTCACCGGCTGAGTTGCTCCACGGTCGCTCTCATCGAAACTTGATGTGTTTGCTACATCCACCGCATCAGGTTCCTGTGCAGCGGCAGACACCTGCTTTTGCTCCAGGCTACGTTGTCTACTATCGCCACTACCGAGGTTCACGGCGTTGGCTTGAAGGGCGCATTCTTCACTGACTCGGCAGCCCTATCTATCTGGTTTTGGGGGGCTCTGGTGAGGTGCGTCGGCATCTCAATCAGCTGCGCCTCTGTCATCGCACGGGATCTGCAGCTTGCCGTCTGCTTTCAGCGACGGTGCCGTCTGGTCGGTGCCCCGTGGACCCATCTACTGGCTCGCCTCAGCCCCAGGTGTTACCGACACTGCCTTCCATTTTGCCCCATGGCGCCGTGCCTCCGCCTGTTCTCCCGCCGGCAACGCCCGCAGTGGACGCGCCGCTGCAGCCTCCGGGCTCCTCCCTGAGTCACGCGCTGCCGATTGCTTCCCGTGCCGAGTTGTCATCCGACATGGAACTCTTGCCCGCTCCGGACCATATGGCGTCTTCGCCCGTCAGGTGCCCCAGCCCGATCGATGACGACCCTTCGGCCCCTCCTGTCTCTCTACGGGCGCATACACCTCATGTTGGCGTGCACCCTGAAGCAGGTTTTCAGGTGTTTCCTAGCTCCCTGCGATCCGAATGGCAGGGTGCGGGTGGCACAGCCTCGCCTGTTGTTAGGCTCCCCACCTCGTCATATACGTAAACATGCGGTCCTCCCCACGGCGGGCGGAAGCTTTATGCCACAACCGTACACCGATTTGTGGGGGAGGAAAGTGGTGTCACCGCCAGACACCACACTTGCTAGGTGGTAGCCTTTAAATCGGCCGCGGTCCGGTAGTATACGTCGCACCCGCGTGTCACCACTATCAGTGATTGCAGACCGAGCGCCGCCACACGGCAGGTCTAGAGAGACTTTCTAGCACTCGCCCCAGTTGTACAGCCGACTTTGCTAGCGATGGTTCACTGACTTCTACGCTCTCATTTGCCGAGACGATAGTTAGCATAGCCTTCAGCTACGTTATTTGCTACGACCTAGCAAGGCACCAGTATCCGTACTATTGATATTGTGAATCATGTACCATAAAGAGTGACGTCCTCCATGAATGGATTAAAGTTAAGTATTCCACCAGCTACGTCCATTTTTCTCAATTCTAATTCCCTTGTCATGTTCCAGACCTCACGCCAGCCTGCAATGGATTAAAGTTAAGTATTCCACCAGCTACGTCCGTTTTTCTCAATTCTAATTCCCTTGTCATGTTCCAGACCTCACGCCAGCCTGCGTGAGCTAAAACGCGTGCATTTCGGCCTCCTTTAGTTATACGGGTTGGCTCTCCTGCCAACCACAACAATTAATATGCAGAACCTGTGAATGAATGCGTGGAAATGGTTAAGCTGGTCAAATCTTCACATTGTACGGTCACGAGCAGCCATGGAAACAAGTAGGAGGACAGTGAAAATACCACTAGATGCTAAACGGCTGGACGTCCACAACTCTCCACATGAGGGGTTTGCGTGAAAGAGGTGATGTGTGGCATCTGCCAAAAGAGCACAATGCTGGTGCACGTACAAGTGTTTCAGAGCACACAGTTCAACAAACATTGTCAAACACAGAGTTCCGCAACAGACCACCCCTACGCATTAAACATTTGCACGTTGCCCTAACACCATCAATTACAAATGCACTGTCAGAGCCAGAACCGTGCTACAGTGGTCTGAGGAGCATTATAGTGAACTAACGATGTCTCCACAACCAAATTCACCTGACGTAAATCCTACGGAACCTATCAGGGTCCCTAAAGGGCATCATCACCATGTACACAAATCAGCAAACCCATTATTTATGTAAATTATCCGAACTCTGCATAGACATCTGAAGCCACATCTCAATAAACCTACGAACAAACTGTCAGATCCCTTATACTCAGAATCAGTGCTGTATTTCATTCCAAAGAGACAAACAAGCTATTAAGTATGGTGTCATAATGTTTGGGCTCATCAGTGTATATATGCACTAATGAAAGCTGCCATAAATAATTCATCACAATGAGAAAAATAACAATGTCCACACTTACAGCAGTAGAGGGAAAAATGACCTTTATTAGCCATTATTAAAGCTATCTGTGGTTCAGAAAGAAATTCAATACACAGCAACTAAATTTTTTAACCATTTTCCCAATAACAAATTGTCAGACAGGTAGCAAAGTGAGTCTTCTCCTGAATAACTCTGATTTAATGGACAAACTTCTGTTTAAAATCTGGTAGCCCATAAATAATAATAATAATAATAATAATAATAATAATAATAACTGTAGTAGTAGTAGTAGTGGTGGTGGTGGTGGTGGTGGTAATAATCTAGTTTTTAAATTACTGACCAGCCAACCAATCACCATCAAATTGGGATGAGGAATACACACATTCAAAGAAGCCAACTATTACCAATTCAGCGCAACCACGCAAAGTGAACACTGGCAGTATCATCTACATTACATAAACAAGAGAAGGTTACACAGCGGACTTCTCATTCTGAAATCACATTTCAATATTTAACCAATGGGAAGTCCAGCTCAGAATATCAACAATACGATTAAAAGGATAGATCACCACAGTAAAATTTAGTCATCGATCTGCAGACAGGCACGATGAAAAGACTGTTACACATATACTTTCTGCCAAAGCCTCCTACAGAAATGAAAAACACACACACATTCACACAAGCAGGTGCACCTCACAGATAAATCATCACTGCCTCCGGCCGCTGCAGCCAGACAGAATAGCAGTTTCTGAAATAGGGAGGAATTTGGCTGCAAGTCTTTTCATTGTGCCTGTCTGCAGCTCGACATGTCATCTTTACAGTGAGTAGCAGTCTACTTTTTCCACATTTGAACATTTGTCAGTTGTGAGAAGATTCTGTTATGCTTTGTGAAAGGAGAAACACGTGCTGACAAACATCAGAGTTTGGCTGTCACTCGGCAGTCAGAATCTTACAACCGTGCCACATATCTTGTTTCAAGAAATGGCTCTGTCTCTAACAAGTTGAGTAACCACGCAGACAGTATTACGACATTTACAGCAACACACACTTTCAGCAAGGAGACGACCAGTCCGGCTTCCTGTGACGCAATAGCAGAGAGAGGTGCACCGACAGCAGTGCACCCTACAACAGCACCAGACACGGGAGTAGCACCACATCTTTTCATATAACTCCTAGTTAGGGCTAGAGCATCACAATGAATGTATCCATTTGTAGAGGCCTGAATAAAAGGAGCATTTCCCAATCATATTTGTTATTATCGTAAGGGCTCTGCACTCGTACTGTCGGTATGGGGAGCCACTGGTTGTACAACGCTATCACTGTCGGTTTGCACAGCCAATAATTTGGATATCACCCATTATATTTACAGAGTTTAGAGGCTGGTGGCCGTGATCTATTTTGAACGTCAACTCGAAATTACTTTTCGACACAGCTCTGTGAGCTAAAATTTGTACCCTGTGTGACTCCAAACCGTGTAGTGGACTCTTCCTATTATGCTGTATATGCACAAAAAGTGAAATTTCATTTTCTATCCTTTCTCATTGTTGCAATTTTAAGGTCAGCAGTGTACACACAGGATATGTGGAACACAGCCCATTTCTCCAAATACGATGAAACTAATCGGAGTGACGTGCAAGCCAGAAAGCTGGAACGTGAGGCATACTGCTTGGAGACAGAGACGAGAGAATACTTTGCGATATCGTCAGTGTGCTCACATCCTCATCTGCCTCGGGCCACGCACTCCAGCTGTAGCATACTCCAGTAACCGGCAGTGCCAGGTAAGCGCTGCATTGCACCGCTGTTTTTGCTTCTGACTCTCACTAGAAAAACTTATATGCTCTGAACTATTGCTGTCACTCGCTAACATAATACTTTACACGTTCGTTTTATGCTGTCCGTAATGAACACTGCAATTACTAAAATACCCTCAACGTGCCTAACCCGAGATATAAATTGACACTAAATGCTACCACGAAGCATGCGCCACAGACAGCTGCAGTAGAATGATGCTGCCGACTGGAGCAGCACACTGCTCTTTTCTACTGTGCACCGTAGCACCACCTGCCTTCTTATGTGTGCACAATTTTAGGAGACACAAATGAACAATGCTTTACACAAACTAGGACCAGGAAAATCGTGCCCTTTTAATACTATCATCAGTATTGACAGGTCTTCAGCCAATATGAAGTTTCTGAAAAATAACATTATCTATCACTGGCTCAGTCTTATAACTATACACTCAAAAAATGGAAAGTCCAGGACAGCATAATGGCAATATTATAAGGAGGACAGGTTGCTGCTCATCATACAGCGGAGATGTTGAGTAGCAGATAGGCATTCTCGGCTAAAACCGAGAACCCAGAACTGGATAAAGAGGTAAACGTGCCAGCTAAGTTCCTAGCTTTTCTTACCATCGTTGGAAACATTTCATTCAAAACAGCAAGAAGCTTAGTTATTTTCAGGTGAAAGTGAATTTCCGCCCAGTATCTAAGATTTCAGACCTGCTGGGATCAGTGAAGGATAATTTGTTATTGCGGAAGGCAAGAATTTATAAAATACCTTGCCAGTGTGGTACAGCCTATATAGGAGAAACACCACACACAGTGAAAGAACGTTGCACGGAACATAAACATTGCACTTGCTTCTGCAACCCAGCGAGTCTGCAGTTCCAGAACAATGTACCTCCAACATTCAATGAAGTATGACAAAACATTAATTTTGGTCACAGTAACAATCCTTTTGGGGCTCCATTATAAAAAAATCCATTGAAATATACATTGTGGAAAATCTAATAAACCATGACAGCAGCTACCAGCTGTGTAATGTGTGGAGTCCCTTCATCTCCGAGATTTCCTCCGGATGAAGATGCCAAAATACTCCACTGACTGTGGCTAGCAGCAACACCAAGTACAGCTGATCCTTGCAGGTCCACCAGCGAGAGCACTGTTGCCGGGCAGTGCAGTTCTCCTGTCACCGCCACTCTGACACATGCGCAGCAACAATATCAGCACACTATGTAAGGTGGAGCAGATAACGTCTTCATTAGTCTTCAATAGCTCACCTGAAGATGACTGTCACGCGTCCAGTTGAAATATCGTGGAGTGAAGTTTACAATGACCACTTGGAATCCTAATATCCCTTTGAACAATATTATAGTGTTATTTGATCTGTCCCAGTGAATATGAAGACAAAGCTACTAAAATACCAGAACTGGTAATCGTCCAAAAATTTGCATTGTGATCATGAAGCTGAATAAATGGAACAGGGTTTTGTAAGACAAAATGTCATTTTGCACCACAAAATATATCAGGCCATTCCATAAAACTACCTATAACTTTCACAATTTTAACACGCCTACTTCTTTTCAGGTAAGCATCACATAATTTGCGGCCAGCAATGCTGGTTACATCGTTGTAGGTTAACCAATTTTCCCATATTGCAAAGGACAGAGTTAGTAAGCAGAAGTCTGATTTGTAATGCTAGACACCACAGATTAGAAATTATAAACAATACTAATGCAACTCAGAATTCCTTAGAAACACTTGATACCAGTACATACCATGAATTCTGTTTGGCCGGTGCCTGTGGGAATTGATGTTTAACCTCTGCAGTGGCACAATTATGCGCCTTATGGGAAACCCACGAACCATGGGCAGAACAGAAGCTGTCTGCATTTGTTTCTTTGCTGAAACATAAGAATGGAGAGAAATACATGTACATACATTTTGCTGTTAAGTAAAACCAACACAAATGACTAGTTCTGAGAAAACCTTCAGACTACTTGTGTACTTCTCCTCCTCTAAAAACCTCAAAAAATAAATTACTTTTAGTAAATAGTTTTCACAATCAAAATCATACATGCTTCTGTATAGCCTACAACTGAAAAGTAGTTACCAGGTCTAATTAGTAGGAGCATCCCACAAAATCCACCTATAATGTATTCCACTATATAATAGGAAGTAACTATGTTTCCAAAAGAAAGTACTGATATACAATCAGCTAAAGTAACAGAACACTTACCAGGGGGCAGCAGACAAAGAAGTGAAGAGTGGAAGTGGAACACATTTTAAGTGTAATTTTTTCACAAAATGCATTTTCAGTGTTGTGTTCTCAGTAAACTGTTGCCTGTCCCTAGGCTTGGGGAAAATGTTTCGAATGTTTGTTACTGGATGGAGCCCAACAGTGCTTCCCAATGGAATTCTAAGTGTTGTGTATCAAGGTCTCCTCCATTTAGCCTGGGATGGTTTGAAGAGATAACACACAAGTTCTTGGTGAGAACGCACAGCTTTTTCATCTGCGGTAAAGATTTTGGAATTATAGAGACATGAAGAAAGGTACGAAGGCATTTGCTGCGCAATATTTACACAATATTGTTGCGTCATTCCATTCAATTCCAATGCTTACAACAATTTTATTTTAAATATGCTGCTGAAAGACTGTTCTCGATGCAGGTGTGTAATATCTCCAAGTGCAGTATGATCAAACTGTCTCATACTCACCCATCTCAAACAGCTTGATAAAAGACCTTTATGTTGCCTTTTCTTCCTCAACAGCACATGGTGTTCTACAGTACCTGTGACCCCGAGAATGGAGTAGTATATGAAGCAGAAGTCAATACTAGGGGATTTTTCCCTTGAATTGAATTATATTATTCTTGTGAAATGGGATTTGTTGACTACAGTTCTATTAGTTAAAATATTGCTATTTCTTTCTCTGTGTTATAACAAATAAAACTTACTGCCCCTGTATTAATGGCATTTTAAACAAAAACTTTCTTATTGGCACTTAGAGCCAGTCAGTTTCCTGCTACAGCACCTACGACGTTCTTAATAAATTACTTATTTCCTCATTTGTCTCACTATCTTTGCAATTCTGAGGTGGGCATTGTTATTCTGTGATATAATATCTTCTCAATTCCTTTGTATACAAATAAGTTATGTACAAAAAGATATGCATTGCTTCTTTGATTCGGCTGACAAATGTGAGATTCAGCACTTGAAACGTTTTACATTCCCATTCTTCAAATTATTTGCACTTATGGCACTACTGACATGTGACAGTGCTATTCTAAAATTTGTCATTTATTACTGTTAATGCAATGGCAGCTCAGAAGTTTGTGAATTATTTCATTTACAGTAAATATTTGAAAATGGTGTAGTGTGAAAAATGGAAATTTCACAGGAGGTTTTTCATAGGATCTCCCTTCCCCCACCTCCCCCCTCCCTTCCCAAGTAAAGACCTAATTCAAAAGTATGTGTCTCAATAGCTTTCTTTACATTCAGAAAGGACTATTTACAATTGCTATGCAGAATTTTACTCTGGTCAGCAACTAATTGCATGAAAGTCCACCAGCTTCAATTGTCGTTTCAAAATAATAATAATAATAATAATAATAATGGCATTTCACTTCCTGTGAGATGCAGCCACCCTCATATTTAAGACTGCTGCAGATTCAGTTTTCCATAAACATTTAGCTGTGAAAAAGATCCATCAGCACTAGATTCCCCACAATGTGGCTGTAGCTCAGAAATAAGCTCATGTCAGTTTGTGGAAGAAAATACTCAAGGAAATGTAAAATACGTGTAACAGGCCATAAACTCTGACCTGTTTCTATGAGCTGTAAACTGGGAAGCTACCAACTGCCTGAGTGTACAGAGATGACTTAAAACCAACAAAGTGGTTCATTCACAAATCACTTCTGAGAAACTGACTTCTGTTTCTTCGGCTACACTCCATACATTTAGACCATTGCTTTCGAGTGTTGAACTGTTAATGCTGAAGAGAGACAATAGTTTGTTTGCAGAAAGTCAATCGCAAAAACTGGAGAAAATACTAAAAAGTTAATATTCTTCACCACTGCAACGACAGTTGACACAAAAAATAGTTGATTATTTGATGGAAAGAAACATCTAATGTCCTGTGTCCCTTATTTATTACAAAATGACTTTTTTTGTTCCCGTATATCAAAAAAGTGTATCTTAAAGTCATTTATATTTTTTTTAAATGGTTTGGTTTGCGTACACTGCAGAAGATTAAAATTTGATGACTAGCTTCTGTTGAGTAAGCAAATTAGGCATCACGTTGATAATGTATGTGATTTAGACTACTATAAATATCTTTTTAACTTAAATTTTAAGAAATCTAAATTTGATCACTTTTGGAACTAAAAATGAGTAGATGCCCATTTTCTTCACCCTGAGAAATTGTTAAATTCTTCCAAAACCACGCTCTTGAGGTACCAGTGTCAACAATGGAAAAATTATTTCCATAACTGGTATTATTCCATGAGCAAGTGTATTAATTTTAAAGTTAAACTCTTTCAGAACACCAGAACAATAAAAAAGTTTTTGTTACACTTTGGTAAGACTCGAAAGGGGAGGCCTCCCCAAGCATACAATGGGTGGTTCAGTCACAGTCAAATAGTTACCTTTTCCCTTTGTGGAACACCTATACCAACAAATGAAAGAGGAGGAGGGCAGACGGTTTCGGCAATAAGGGATGGGACGCCATGCTTTCATGGACTAACTCAAACTTCCAGTCTGTCACTGTTTACTCACTCTCTTTTACCTTGCACAGCCTCTAACACTAATCCCAGGGCCATGAGACTGAAACTGCACCAATCGAATGCACAATGCCTGAATTACAGCCAGATATCATTTCAGAATCAGACACATGGCACTGCATCTGCCCTTAAAGTATTTTGGATGCATATTATTTTTCAGTTTCTCAAAATATCTCCTCTTAAAATTTAAACACTTTTACATGCATTCAAATCAATTCTCTAAACATTCCTTACACTCAGATGGTACCTTAAAAAAAACGTAAGGATTCAGCAACTTATTCAGGCAGTGACAATCACTGTACATGAATTTGTTGTTTGACATAAAGAGAACAAAAAGAAGTTATCAGGCAAATAGGCAATGAATCAGGTGAACACAGACAAAGAGACAACACAATGAAAGAGGGCTTGTAGAGTACGGATGCAGAATTCAGTATTTTTCTCCCTCAGTCAGTCAGTCAGTCGTTTGGCACATTTTGTAACAGGTCGCAATGTTACACTGACGAACGATGTGACATTTTAGATTATTTTTCATGATATTTGAATAACATTCACCTTTAACTGTTCTTTGATTCTCTAATGCAATGCTAGCGACATGTACTCAGTTTCCACCTCATGGAAATACATTGAAATTTCATCTCCTATCATAATCTTATAGACAGTTTACACTAACTGATATGAGCCCAGTTTTGATCTTTGGTAAAACTGTGTAGACTGTGTCAAGAAGAGAGCCATCTCACAGCTAAACATTCACACAAAATTAACTGTACTGTGGCTATCACCTGCCCCTCACGGTAAGTCACCCACCAGTCTTCTTTGATCGTGTTGAAGACAGTACCACTATTTTTTATTTGGAATGATAAAGAATTATGGCCAGTGCCCACAAAGTTTGTCATGGACAAAATCACAAGTGTTAAAAATTCCAGCAAAACTGTTACAGAAAGTATTTTCTGTTGGGGACCGATCACTGAAAGTTGGACTAAACGATCAGAGGCACTATTGTCAAGGTATACCTTTATACAAAGTCATACAAATCATCAAAAAATCTGCAACAGCGTTTCTTTAAATACTCACAAAAATTATATCGAGAAAACTAATAAATTATGTGATGGAATTAGAGGTTGGTTGTTCCCCACGACAGGCAAAATGTGTAGAACTGCCAATAAACATGTATACAAGTGAAAGTGTCTGACTTTTACTTTAATGCGTTTGTATCAGCAGTATTATACATTTCCTCTTTTGAGATTAAGTAGTTGCGGCAGTTCTGCCTAGTAGTTTATTAAATTTCTGAACTGCCGTTGTTTTAACAATAATGAATGACAAATTCTAGGACAACAGTAAAGCCACACCTCAGTAGCTGCCATCCGTAAAAACTGAAAATGATACCTTCATAATCTTCATATGAAGAGTGTGGGGGCAGACCTCGCAGCAAACAGCAACACTTAGCACGGCAGCGACTCACCCTGGATCTGCGGCTGTTCAGGGACGACATTTTCTTCATTCTGCTCACTGTTCTCGGCCTCGCAGCTGTATGACAGGGCTTCACCGATCAACGCACTCTGGCCCGCGAGGCCGTCGATCGAGCCCTTCAGCTTCCTCAGCATTGTGCACAGGCGCTTGGTGTACTCCTGTCGACAGACAGACTGTGCGGTGAGGGAATGTAGGAATTCTCCCTCCTCCTGCCACAACCTTTTTGTTTCCTAAATCTGTCAAACTTCAGGTTTATGGAAACTGATTGCTAAAACAAAGTCTCTGAAGGAGATATGGCAAATTGGCTCTCTCCGATTTTCTTCAACTTTTAACACAAGAGACAGTGTTGGAATATCAATTGCCTAAGGTGATATGACACAACTCTTTAAAAAAGTCGAAAAGGTATGTTTCTGAGCTTCAAAGATATCTGAGCACTGTCAAGTACAAAATATTTGGAGTGTCTTAACAGTGAGTGGGTGAGAGGCAGAAGTCTCGTATTTGTTCAGTCCCTGGTCCAGTTTACATTTAGAAAATGAGAGTATTCACAATAAATTAAAATTCTGTACAAAAATGTGCATTACCAATAAGAAAGTCTTTTATTTCTACTGATTGAACAGTATTACTGAAGTGCACATTTTTTTAAATTTAATAATACAAACTTTTCACACATCTGTATCACATTTTAGTTTATTTTGACACGGTTTGAAATTAAACATAAAGAAACATTAGACAGTAGACATGTATGCTGTCATATCAATGTGTGTATTTGTTGCTCTCAGACTTTCTTGTATGAAGCAGTTCATGCCTTTTGGCACCATGTTCTGTAACTTGTTACGGTTAATAAAGTGTGTGGTTTCAGAATAGGCAACTAGCTTGAAACTGGCAACTGCTGCAGCAATAAATAGTATGTACGGTCAACTGAAACAGACAAAATAAAAATTTATGATATTTTCCTCAGTATCACACAATTGTGGACCTACAGTTCCAAAGCAGCATTCCTCAAATCAGCAAACATAAGAACATTTTATATATATTTTTTTAAATTCGGATTCTGTATTTGATAACTAACACTTCCATTTGACAACAAATACAGAATTTAAACAAAATCAAATAAAAAAGTGCCACTAGTGAGAATCTAATCAGTGACTTCATGATTATGAGACACTTGTGTACACTCAACTGTTACTGATTCTGTAATCTTGCCAGGTGATTTTTTATTCAATTTCTTTTGAGAATAGCATGTACTGCCTAAGAAAACTGATGTCTGGCCACTGACCAAGTATGGTAGGTTGGTTGGTTTAAAAGAGGGGAAAAGGGAGGGGGGGGGGGTTAGCGACCAAAATGCAAGGCCATGAGTCCCTTGTCCCCGGTGAAATACTTACTCACGGGAAAGAAGAAAAGAAAGGAGATGTACAGCACAATAACAGGAGAAAGGAAGAACCAGAAGAACGAAAGGAGGACAACCAACACTACTATGGACAAAACAGGAAAAGAAAACCACACATAAGCAAGAAACAGGTAAAAAAAAAAGAGCAGATTACCGTGGCTGTCCGACCATGAGAATAAAAAGCAAAAGCCAGCCACTCTGCAACACATTAAAACATCCATCCTAAAAGCATTAGAGTGGAGAACGCAATGGGACAAAGGACATGCGTCAGACCTTATATAGATTCCAAGACTTACCAAGCGGGAAAGCGCCGGTAGATAGGCACAATGAATAAAACACACAAACACACAAACAGAATTTTGAGCTTTCGTAACCAGCGGCTGCTTTGTCAAGAAAGAGGGAAGGAAAAGGAAAGATGAAAGGAAGTGGGTTTTAAGGGAGAGGGTAAGGAGTCATTCCAATCCCGGGAGTGGAAAGACTTACCTTAGGGGGAAACGCACGCACGCACGCACGCACGCACGCACGCACACACACACACACACACACACACACACACACACACACACACTTCCTTTCATCTTTCCTTTTCCTTCCCTCTTTCCTGAAAAAGCAGCCGCCGGTTGCGAAAGCTCGAAATTCTGTGTGTGTGTTTGTGTTTTTTGTTCATTGTGCCTATCTACCAGCGCTTTCTCGCATGGTAAGTCTTGGAATCTTTGTTTTTAACATATTTTTCCCATGTGGAAGTTTCTTTCTATTTTATTTAGACCTTATATAGAATGATAAAACCCACAGTTGAGTATAAAATGTTAAGCTAAATTAGCCGATGAGGCTAAAATTAATGGCAACAAGTCTGGTAACTGAAGAGTCCATAGCAGGGCAACCAAGGACAGTTCACCAAGATATGGGCCACTGTCAGCTGGGCGCCGCATCGACACTGAGATCGGTTATCACAGCGCAGGAGGTAGCTGTGTGTCACCCAAGTGTGCCCAATGCGGAACCGGCAGAGAACCACAGTGTCCCTGGAAGAGGCTCGCATGGAAGACTGCCACACACTGGTAGTCTCCTTAATGGCACACAGTTTGTTGTGCTTGCTGAGGTTATGCCATTTTGCTTCCCAAAGCCGCAAAACCTTGCGGCGTAGCACTGAACGCAGGTCTTGCAGAGAAGCCGATCTCCGTAAGCGGTTTCCGCATAGCCTCTTTGGCCAGCCTGTCGGCAAGTTCGTTGCCTGGGATTCTGACGTGACCTGGGTCCAGACAAACACCACTGAACGATTGGACTGTCCCAGGGTGTAGATGGTCTCCTGGATGGTAGCTATCAAAGGATGACATGGATAGCACTGGTCAATAGCTTGTAAGCTGCTCAAGGAGTCAGTACACAGAAGAAACGACTACCCAGGGCATGAACGGATGTGCTCAAGAGCACGTGATATAACCACCAACTCAGCAGTGAAAACACTGTAGTCATCGGGCAAGGAATGCTGTTCAATATGCCCTCAATGGAAATATGTGAAGCCGACGTGACCATCAGCCATTGAGCCCTCAGTGACAACCACTTCATGGCCAAGGTACATGTCAAGAATCAAGAGGAGGTGGCAGCGGAGAGCTGCGGGGTTAACTGAGTCTTTAGAGCCATGTGAAAGGTCCAGGCGAAGCTGCAGCCTAGGTGTACACCATGAAGGTATATGTGAATGGACCTCAAATATAGGTGGTAATGGCAGGAACTCCAGTCCGGAAAGAAAGGATCGGACACAAACTGCAATTTGAGGCCATGACCCGGGCTGCCAATGCGGGAGATGAACTGCCGTGGGTGGGGAAAAGGAGACAGTGAATCGGATGCGCAGGAGAACTACAAACATGTGCAATGTAACTGGCCAGCAGTTGTGCACGGCTAACCTGCAACGGAGGGACTCCGGCCTCCACAAGGACGCTGTCACCGGACTCGTCCTAAAAGCTCCTGTCACTAGGCGAATGCCACAGTGGTGCACTGAGTCAAGTAAACGCAATGATGAGAGCGCCACCAAACCATAAACCAGACTCCCATAGTCAAGGCAGGATTGAACAAGGGCTCTGTAGAGCTGCAGCAATGTAGAGTGACCTGCACCCCAGCTGGTGTTGCTCAGGCAGCAGAGGGCACTGAGGTGCTGACAGCACTTCCACTTAAGCTGACAAAGGTGAGGAAGCCAAGCCAATCAGTCATCGAAAACAAGTCATAAGAATCGATATGTCTCTGTTGCAGTGGGTGGATCATCATTAAGGTAAAGTTCAACACTGACAGAAGTGCATAACATACAACTTTGGGGCCAGAAACTGGAAACTGTGAGCTAAGCTCATGACTGCGCCATGTGGATGGTTCCCTGTACACACCGCTCAGCAAGGGACCCCATTCTCCTGGATATGGGGGGAACTATGGGAGGCACCAACTTGGACAGGGAAAGTATGAAGTGACAGCAAATTTTGGATGAAAATCTAGAGCTGGCCTCGAAGACCCCACTCGTATAATGTGGCAAGGATTTGATGTTGCCAGGTCACGTGCGCTTTTTATAAATAAAAAAAGATGGCAACCAGGTGTTGGTATCTGGAAAAGGCTGTTCGGATGGCAGACTTGAGGGACACAAGATTACAAGTGGTAGAGTGACCCTAGTGGAAGCCGCCCTGACATGGAGCCAGTAGGCCACAAGACTCCAGGACCCAACCCAACTGCTGACACACCATACAGTCCAGCAGATTATGAAGAACGTTGGTGAGGCTGATGGGCTGATAGTTATCCACATCACGCAGGTTTTTACCGGGTTTGAGCACCAGAATGGTGGTGCTCTCCCACCGCTGTGATGGAAAGACGCCATTGCACCAGATCTGGTTGAAGATGACAAGGACATGTCGCTTGTAGTCAGATGAGAGATGTTCAATCATCTGACTATGGATCCGATCTGGCCCAGGAGCTGTCGGAGCAATGTGAAAGGGCACTGAGGAGCACCCTCTCTGTAAATGGGGCGTTATTGGATTCACTGTGGCGTGACTTTCCCTTCTATCCGGCTTTTGAGAGTGCGAAAGGCTGGGGGTAGTTCTCCGATGCAGAGGCTCAAGCATAGAGGTCTAAAAAGTGCTCAGTGATCGCGTTTGCATCAGTAGATAACACGACATTTATGTTAACACCTGTTGGGGTCTGGTACCCAAAAACACGTTTGATCTTTGCCCAGACTTGGGAAGGTGATGTATGGCACCCAATGGTTGAGACATCTCTCTCCCAACACTCCTGCTTCCGTCGTTTGATTAGTTGGCGACCATGGGCATGGAGTGTTTTAAAGGCTGTGAGGTTCTCCAGGGTAGGGTGCCGCTAATGCCTCTGTAGAGCTCGCCGAAACTCCTTAATTGCTTCGGCGACTTCCGGTGACCACCAAGGAACTACCTTTCACCAGGGGCACCCTAAAGAGCAAGGGATCGTGTTTTCTGCCACAGAAACGATTCCTATAGTCACCTGCTCAACCATCACATCAATGTTACCGTGTGGGTGAGATTCAATGGTGACAGCAGAGGTTAAAGTTTCCCAGTCCACCTTATTTAAAGCCCATCTGGGCAGGCGTCCATGGGCCTGATGCCGGGATAGTGACATGAAGATGGGGAAGTGGTCACTACCACACAGATCGTCATGTGCTCTCCAGTGGATAGATGGGGGAAGTCCTGGGTTGTAAACTGATCAATCAATGGCCGAGTAACTACAATGAGCCACAGTGAAATGTGTGGTGGCCCCAGTATTTAAGAGGCAAAGGTCAAACTGAGACAGTAATGTTTCAACATCTCTGCCTCAGCCAGTAAGCACAGTGTCACACTATAAGAGGTACTGGGCGTTAAAATCTCCCGAAAATACAAATGGTTCAGGGAGTTAATCAATCAGTGCAGTTAACACATTCAGGGATACTGCACCATCTGGAGGAAGATATACATTGAAGACAGTTATTTCCTGCATCATCCTTATTCTAACAGTAACAGCTCCAAGAGGGGTTTGAAGGGGCACAGTTTCAAAACCAAATGGTTCAAATGGTTCTGAGCACTATGGGACATAACTTCTAAGGTCATCAGTCCCCTAGAACTTGAAACTACTTAAAACTAACTAACCTAAGGACATCACACACATCCATGCAGGATTCGAACCTGTGACCGTAGCGGTCGTGCGGTTCCAGACTGTGGCATCTAGAACTGCTCGGCCAACCTGGCTGACGGCGCAGTTTCACTACAGACTGAGTTTAGGACATATATGCAAACTCCACCTTACACACTATTATAGTCGGTACAGTTCCTGTAGTATCCCTTATAGCTGCGGGGGGGCAGGGGTCCGTATTGCCGGGGACAAGGTTTCCTGGAGGGCAATGCGGAAAGCAGATCTAAAGCTTAACAGTTGCCGTAGCTCAGCCAGGCAGTGGAAAAAACTGGCACAATTCCACTGGAGGATGACATCTTGAGACTGGGAAGACATGGAATATTGAATGAGGCAGTTTACGCCTCGTGGTCAACTGCTGCCACAAACTTTTTGCATGAGCAGTCTATGTCCATTGTGTCTGAGGGTCCGGTGAGATCTAGGTCCTCAGCAAATGGCAGAGTCTCCACCTCATCCGCAGACGATGAGCTTGTAAGTAGTGGTGGTGTGGGTGCCACTGCAATTCCCTTGGTCTTCTTTTTGGATTTCTCTCACTGCTCTTGGGTTTCCCTGGCTGGGAGGACTTCACTGATTCAGTCTCCAGGGCTGAGGAGGAGCGTGACGCCCCATGACCAGCTGCTTTTGGGCTCTTCAGCCACAGGCAGGTGTCATCTTTCCCACTAGGAGAACCCTGGGAAGGGAGTGACCCAAGGGACCCATTCCTAGTGAGAGGAGGGAAGAAGACTTATGCTTCTCTGGTTCAGAAGTGGGGACTGATATCCCCGATGGTTGGTGAGTATTGCTTCCGAAGTAAGTGGTGTGGGAGCAACAGGGAGGGAAGTGACCCCCCCCCCGACAATCAAGAGGGCAGGTGTAGTCTTCTGGTTCTGAGAGATGACAGGAATGCGAGGAACTGAAGAGGCGACAACTGTTCTCGTAGTGGTGGTGCAAGAGGTGGTCTTAGCCACTGGATGTAAGCGATCAAATTTCCTCTTAGCCTCACTGTAGGTCAGTCAGTCCAGTGTATTATATTGCATGATTTTCCTCTCTTTCTGTAAAATCCTGCAGTCTGGACCACAATCTCGACATGTGAGGCTGTAAGTACAGCAGGAAGACATATGGACAAACTTCCAGCACTTAAAGCACAGCATTGGGGGAGGGATATATGGCTTGACGTCATAGCAGTAGACTAACACCTTGACGTTCTCGGGGAATGTGTCACCCTCGAAGGCCAAGATGAAGCACCGATGGCAACCTGATTATCCCTCGGACCCTGGTGAGTGCTCCGGTCACCAAGTGTAACAAAGATGAATAACATTGGAGCAGGCCAGTCCTTAAGACCTCGTCAGATAATATTAATATCAATGCATATGTAAAGTTTTCAAAATCTCCCTCCATATTCACAACCTCACCACAACACAACACAAGCTGCACTCTATCTAAATAAAGATTGTCACTGAAATATTTGTTTCTCATCAATGTGCATACGCCTAAGACACATTTTCCTTGATCATCGTCCTCCACATACACAACATTGAGTCCCACAAGAAGTAGCAACTAACAAGTCTCAATTTTGATTCCAGAACTTACTTACAGCACTTAAAGAATAATTCCAAAATCTGAATCATACACATCAGCTAAGTTCCAAATGCAACATAAACAAATATAATGGAAGGAGTTAACGCAACCACCCACCACACAGCTGAGCCACCGTGTGTTCAGCAAGCACATGAACCAGCAGCTCTGCTTTCTTGGTGACATAGCGGGCGATACTGTCCAGGAGATAAGCAGAGTGTTCAATAAGCAATGAAACGCACTTTTTCTCAAAGCAGGTTAGTTTTATTCGGGATTCCTGTACATCATTTTATTCGCCACTCTTTTGGCTACAAACCTCTACTTTTCAACATAATGTCCTTTCAATTCAACGGTCTTACGCTGCCTTTCTGAGAGAGCCTGTATGCCCACATGGTACCACTCTACTGGTTGACATCTGTGCCAATGTCTTGCTGCATCAATAACCTCCCCATCATCCATATACTGCTTCCTGCAGGGTGCATCCTTCATTGGGCCAAACAGATTGAAGTCTGAAGATGCAGGATCTGGGCTGTAGGGTGGACAAGGGAGATCAGTCCTCCTGGGTATGTAGACGTGTGTGAGGTCTTGTGTTGTCATGGAGAATGAGAAGTCTGTTTGCATTTTTAAGGCAACAAACACAATGAAATTGTTTCTTTAATTTCCTGGGGGTAACAAGTTGATTGTTGCATCAAGAGAGAACATCGTACAGAATAGCCCCTTCAGAGGCTCGAAAACTGTCGTCATGATTTTACCAGCTGAGGATGTGGCTTTGAACTTTTTCTTTGAAAGAGAGGTGGTGTGCACCACTCCATGGATGTCGTTTTGTTTCCGATTCAAAATGATGAAACCCACGTGTGACGACATTCGACAAAAAATTGTCCCTATCAGCCCTGTAAGTCGCAAGCAATTACGCACAAATGGTACTTCGTAGCTCTTTATGGTCTTCTGTCTAGCAGCAAGGAACCTAGTAGGCACAGATCTTTGAGTACCCCAAGTTGTGGATGAGTGTATCAGCATTAGCAACAGAGACGTTCAGTTGGGCAGCGAGGTGTATGATTGTGATCAATCGATCATCTCAATGAGTGTAACCCCACGCTCCAACACTGCACGAGTCACAGCTGTGTGTGGTCTCGCAGCACGTGGGAGAATGGACAGGTTTTCGTGACTTTGTTGTGATGATGACAAGTGCCGCACCCAATGTTCACTGTCCAGTCTCTGTAGATATTCTGCAAGTGCCTATGAGTAGCTGTGATACTCTGGTTTTCTGCCAAAAGAAACTCAATGGTAGCTCTCTGCTTCGAATGCATCTCTGTTATAGATGTCATTTTGAAGGCTACATACAGGGCCATCACCTATCATAACTTCATGAAACTATGGGGGCTGGAGTGTGAGTGAGGGAGGGAGTAGACGATGAATGAGTCACACATATGGCAGGGTTTGGGGAGGAGGGCGGGGGGGGGGGGGGGGCTGGATTGTAATTATAGGACAGAATGTGGGAGGAGATGGTAGTGGTAAATAGAGTCTGTGGTTATATGTTTATATTTAACATTAAATTACGTGGTCAATATGTTTAAAGAGTGGGTGGTTTGTGAGGTTAGTCTGTTGTTTCTTGTCTGTTATGGTTTTCTGAATGTGGTAGTTTTCTTGTAACTTGGGGAGTTCCCTCTGATTTCCACGTCTGTGTGTCTCCTGGTTAGTGTAAGTGCTCTGCTGAAGTTGAATGACATCCTTTACTTTCATATCTTACATGTTATTTGTGTCTGGTATCAAATGTCCTCCTGGTTTGACCTATGTACTTTCCACTGCAAGTACTGCATTTCAGTTGGTATACTCCCAATTTCAAATATAGATCAGTTTTTCCTCATGTTTTTGGGAAGTATTTTTTAATTGAATTGTTGGTTTGGTGGGATATTTTTATGCCGTGTTTTTTGAAAATGCTGGATATTCTGTGTGTGTATTTGCGGTTGTATGTCGTTATGTACCATACTCTGTCCTTTTGTTGATGACAGCTGGGTGTTTGTTCTTTTCTGTTTCTTGATTTTACTGTTCAGCTTTGTTACTAAGTTTCCTTTGTGTCCACTGCTTGTGGCTATTTGTATTATGGTATTCACTTCTTTTTTTTTTTTTTTTTTTTTATAACTGTCTGTATCTAATGGTACTGTTGCTATTTTGTGGAGCATGTATCTAAGTGCTACCTGCTTTTGAGAATGGGGGGTACTGTGGTGTCTCATGTATAACTACGTCTGTCAATATCAGTTTTTAATATATGTCAAACGTCTGTTGGTTGTTTTGAAAAACGGTAGAATGGCAAAAATTGCCTAGTGCATATGTGAAATGATTTCTTTCTATGTCAATTGGTCCCAACGACGAAGGAAGAAAAGGTTTGGAATATGTGTAAAGAAACACCGTAAGTAACTTGCACTCCAACTTTATAAACAAAACACTTTTTTTTAAATCTAAAACAACCACAAATGTACAAACATATGTATCCAATTTGCCAAATTTCCTCGGTACCTCTCCTAATAAACAACAATTTCAGAATTCTTTCATATGTTAGTGAGGTGACACCGTGTAAACTCCACTGTCTTTGGCAAAAGAAGCAAATTTTAACATAGCAACAAAATTTGTCACCCATGATGTTTTCTGAAAGTTATAAATGCTGTCAACAAGCCAGGCAATTTACAGCAGAATTCTTTTTGGATACTAACCGCAACAGTGGTGGCAGATCTTTCTGAATGATCAGCAAGCAAGTGTGGGCATGGAGAGGCTACACTTAACACACCGGTGTCTTGCGACACCTCAGTGGTGTCGCGAGCGAAATAGTGGTCAACGGCTGGCGACACCAGTAGTGTCGTGTGCATAGTATCACTCAGTGGCCAGCGACACCACAGTGGTGTCATCAGCACAGTGGCTGGCGACAGCACTTTAGTATCGTTTCAATTCTGTTAGTGTTTTGTTTAGGTAACAATAAGTTACATACATCAACAAGTTTTTTGTTTTTATATGTACTTGTGCACCAAGTGAATAAATTGTATGAGACCTGCGGACGGCAAACTGTAATATTTGCACACAAAAAAAAGGGGGGGGGGGGAGGGGGTACATATGCTTCACTTTAGAATGGCACTTCCCCTCCAGCACTCTGACCACATTATCTGTGCAGCTCTATTTGCAGTTAGGAGTGGCGTGTACAGGAACTGTGTCTAGTCATTTAGTACTAACCTTAAGCAGATGGACATATGTGTGGTATCAATAGCTACAATGCCACAACGTAGGTCCGCTCTGCTAAGTTGGCACTACGAGAGACACTGATGACAGCGCCCTCTAGTCGGTGCTGTCGAGGTCTATGAGCTCCGCGACTGCTTCAGCCCATTTCATCAGGTGCAGCCAGCCAGGACACTTCGCTTCAACTTCACACCACCTTGCAAGTTATGTAATATGTTTGCCAATGTTATCGGCTAGTAAAGGTGCCTTAACTGTATCTGCAGTACCGAGAGATTAGTATCTTTTCCTGTTCCTGTTCCTTACCCACATGCCACCTCCCAGGCGGGATACAAAAATTTGGCGACGATCAAGGACCTTTTTTTTCCCTATCATTTCCTTTTTTTCTTGGTACTGCTTTAGCTATTTTCTGATACCCCCTTTTGCCTGAGTGTTCCTACCATTCTCTATAAGACTTTCATTTATATAAACCACAGCTTCGCCACAGGAACAGGCTTCGCTGCCTGATCTTGTTCATTTGCAGGCTCAGCAAATGACGCAGCTGCTTGCCGCCATAAATGGACTGGTCACACTACAAACTGCAGCTACTTTGGCGCCTCCGACACCACCGCCTGTACCGACGCCGTCGCCAACGGCGCCGCCATTTCGTGCCTTCAATCCTGATGTTGAACGCTGGCCAGAATACATTGCCCAGCTCGAGGCACACTTCACAGCTTACAACGTACCAGGTACAAGAGAGCGACTTACTTTTTTTTCATTGCCAACATGGGTGTTGTTTTGTACCGTGTGCTGGTAAAACTCTTTCCCACCACCCGCCCAGAAACTAAAACATATGACGAAGTGATTGATGCTTTGAACTCCCACTTCCATGACAGTGTAAATGTGGCAGTTGCACGCTACAAATTCTTTCGCCTCCGGCGTGGGCCTACTCAGTCTAATAAGTCTTGGTTAGCACACCTTCAAGGACTAACTTCTGATTGTGATTTTAATTGCTCATATGCAGATATAATGATTAGAGACGCTATTGCACAGAATGTGGAGGATCACCGTATCCACAAACAAATCCTCAGATTTAAAAACCCGTCTTTGCAGGAAGTAGTAGACTTGCTAGACAGACAAAATACTTTAGACATGGCTACTTCCGCGTTCAACGTGACCCCGAGTGTGTGAACTGTTAGCACAGCACAACATGTGCCCTTCTGCCCGGTCCTAGCCAAGCCAGCCATGTTGCGCCGCTCGCGCACATGTAAACATGGTTCAAACCAGGCACCCATTAAGAAACTGAAATCATGTCCGAACTGCTTTCGTGCCCACCCACGGTACAGTTGCCCATCCCGTCAAGCACAGTGTTATTTTTGTAATAAGAAAGGACATGTGAAAGCTCTGTACTATAAGAAAAACAATAATTCTGAACTTGTCTCCCGTTCGCGTGACTCGCGTGGGCGTCACCGCAACGGCAACCGCCATGACCGTGATTCCCATCAGCCTATGGATGTTAATGACATTTATTCAAAGCCTTCTGCTTCACGTACAGCAACAGCTCGTCGTGTGAATCAAGTTTTGCCAGACACTTCCTCTCACATTAAGCACGATGCGAGGAAACTTTTTGTTACTTTGCATATTTGTGGACGTTCTGTTCTACTGAACAAATCTATGTATGACTTGCTTGGTTTGCCCCGGCTTCGTCGTTCACATTCCACGCTGACTGCATTTATTGGACAGGAAATCTCAGTGTTCGGCGTGTGTAGTTTGCAAGCCACGTATGGTGCAACGACCCGTACAGTGTCTTTCCACGTGCTCCACTCTAGTGATGCTACGAACATTTTTGGCATAGACGCTTTTGAACTTTTTGGCCTAGCAATTCAGGACAATGTACTTTGCATCAACACCAGTGACCATGCTGACAGTGTTGCTGCACTGTGCGATGATTTTGCTGAACTCTTTTCTGATGGACTTGGTTGTGCCACAGACTTTGCAGCGCATGTTGTAGTTAAAGATAATGCCATGCATATTTTCCAGCGCGCACGCACTGCGCGACGCCGTAGCTGCTGAACGTACCCATTTGCAAGACAGTGGTGTCATTGAACCTGCTTCTGTTTCACAATAGGCTCCGCCTTTCGTGTGTGTGAAAAAACCAAATGGTCGTCTCCGTGTTTGTGCTGACTAAGTCTACAGTAAATCCCTAGACTGTGGTAGCTGCGTTTCCCTTACCGCGTCCTGAAGACATTTTTGATAAACTTGGTGTGGGAAAAGTCTTTTCCACAATTGACTTACAGGACGCATACTTTCAGATACTGCTCGACTAACAGTCGCAGCGCTATTTTGTGATCAACACCGACCTTGGCTTGTTCAAGTTTCGCCGCCTTCCATTCGGTTTTGTTTCGGCTCTTGCTATTTTTCAGTTTTATTTGCAGCAGTTGTGTGCCACTGTCCTTGGTTGTACCATCATCTCGACGATATAGTAATATAGTTGTATCAGGTCGCACCCCTGCCAAACATTTGCAGAATTTGCGTGCCTTGTTCACTGTACTTTTGCAGGCAGGACTAAAAAGTAACAGGGACAAGTGCATTTTTTTTTTTTTTTTTCAAATTGAGATTCAGTATTTAGGACATATGATTAATGGACAGGGTATCCACCCCTCACCCTCACACCCAGTGTGGTAAGAGACTTGCCAGCACCTAGGAACTTTAAAGAACTTCACTCTGTGTCAGGCAAAATCAGTTATTATATCCGGTTTATACCACATACAGCGCAGATTGCAGCGCCTTTGCATCGCCTTCGGCATAAGAACGTTCCTTTTGT
This sequence comes from Schistocerca gregaria, assembly GCF_023897955.1. Lineage (NCBI taxonomy): Eukaryota > Metazoa > Arthropoda > Insecta > Orthoptera > Acrididae > Schistocerca > Schistocerca gregaria. Next base: position 244,336,141 of record NC_064928.1, on the reverse strand, counting down.
CTGGTCTTCGGAATGTGACGCTGCTTTCCACAAGCTCAAATATGCTTTGTTGAGTGATCGCTGTTTAATTCCTTTCGATCCCTCCAAACCAGTTGTTTTGACTGTCGATGCATTTTCTAACGGCATTGGCGCGGTTGTCTCGCACCGCATTAATTCTGTCAATTGCCCGATCGCTTTTGTGTCTAAATTGCTCAAGTCTGCACAGCAAAATTATTCTCAAATCGAGAAGAAAGCTTTAGCTATTGTATATGGAGTGACTATATGATTTTTTGTACGCTCGGAAGTTCTATTTGGTTACCGACCATGACCATAAGCCTTTCACGTCATCGTTCCACCCATCAAAGCCAGTTCCAGCCCGTACTGCACAAAAGTTGTAACTTTGATCTTTGTTTTTGTCAAACTACAATTACAAAATCTTGTTTCGGATTACGGCCCAGCATGGCAATGCTGATGCTCTGTCTCGTCTGCCTATCGGTTCTGACGAAGTGTTTGATTCTTCTGAAATGTCCTGTATGTTTATTGATACACAAGATAAGGATTTAGCTGATGGTTTACCAGTGGATATTCGTAACTTTGCTGCCGCAACTGCCACCGATGCTTCTTTGCAGACTCTTTCGCAATATATTCGTACTCAATGGCCTCCATCTGCTATGCAGATTTGAGATCCACTCATTCGACATTACTTTGCGCAACGTCACAAATTGTCTGTACACCACAGTGTTATCTTGGTACGAAATGACAATGATCAGTCTCGTGTGGTTGTACCTCGTTCATTGCAGCCGGAAATCTTCCGATTGCTGCACGCTGGTCATTGGGGTATAGTGCAGACGAAGCAATTGGCGTGTCGTCACTGCACTTGGGTCAGCATTGATAAACAAATTGAGAATTTGCTTGCTATCTGTCGATCTTGCGCGGAGCATCAATCTGCTCTCCTCCAGCGCTTCTCTGCGTGGCCAACTCCTGCTGCGCCTTGGCAGCACATTCATACTGATTTTGCGGGTCCTTTCTGGGACACCCACTGGTTGATAGTTATTGATGCATACAGCAACTTTCCTTTTGTTGTACCTATGTCCTCTACTACCTCTGCCAGCACTATTCGGACTTTGATATCTATTTTTTGCATTGAGAGGCTTCCTGAAGTTATTGTCTCCAAAAACGGCTGCCAATTTGTGTCCTCAGAGCTTGAAGCGTTCTGTGCTGCTAATGGAATTCACCATCTGACTTCAGCCCCGTTCCACCTCCAGTCAAACGGCGAGGCTGAACGCCTTGTGCATACGTTTAAGTCGCAAGTGCCACACACTGTGCCACACACTCTCACGAGCATGCGCTCTGGACTTTCCTTGCTTCCTATCACTCTCAGCTGGGCGGCACCCATTCCCCAGCGGACTTGCTACACGGACGCGCCCATCGGTTGCCCCTGCAGCTATTGCACCCACCGCTGCATGCTCACGCTGCTTCGCATCGTTCTGGCTTGGCGCCACATGATTTGGTCTTCTATCACGTTTTCTCTTGCAGGCAGCACTGGGAGCAGGGGGGCATTATTCGCCAGCTTGGCTGCACTTTATTTGTCATTTCTGGTCCCTCCGGCACTGTCAAGTGACACCGGAACCAGATTCGTTTGTGCCATCCTCAGTTTTCTGCCACTGGTTGCTTTCCGGCAGAATTGGAGGCTTCGCGGCTTCTGCCGCCACGGCCCATGTCGCCATCGACGGCGCCTCCGGTCTTAGCCGCTGCCAGTCCGGTCGCCTGCTCCGGACGAACTCTTCCCACCGCCGCTGCGTTCCTCTGTGGTGCCAGAATCGATGGACGCTGAGGCTGCCATCCTGTCGCCACCGCCGTCCATGGAGGTCGCTGCTCCACCTCCTCATCGAAGCATAACCAGTGGTGGTACGCAGCCTGGGCTGGTTTTCCATGGGGCGTTTTTGTCGCCCCATCGCGAGCAATTCGGGGTTGCGCGTGGACTGCACGTCCCGGCAGTTCCATCGTCTGCCCCTCAGCTGCACCGCCCCTGGGTCCCTCCACCCACCATCGGAAACCATACTCAACGACAGTCCATCATTTCAGGGGGGGGGGGGGGGGGGGGGTGAGGGATGTGGTATTGATAGCTACAATGCCACAGCGTAGGTCCGCTCTGCTAAGTTGGCACTACGAGAGACACTGATGACAGCGCCCTCTAGTCGGTGCTGTCGAGGTCTACGAGTTCCGCGACCGCTTCAGCCCATTTCATCAGGTGCAGCCAGCCAGGACACTTCGCTTCAACTTCACACCACCTTGCAAGTTGTGTAATATGTTTGCAAGTGTTATCCGCTAGTAAAGGTGCCTTAACTCTATCTGCAGTACCAAGAGATTAGTACCTTCTCCTGTTCCTATTCCTTACCCACAGGCCGCCTCCCAGGCGGGATACAAAAATATGTTAATGAATTTCCATTATTCCAAGGCAGTTCACCTTTCCTCCTTTATGGATGCGACATAATACATTTCATTAGTTAATATAGAACATATTTTATCTAAGTAAAACCATCTTACATTGCATTCTCACTTAAATAATTCCTCTGCATTTATTCCTAAAGCTAACATTGTCAATTTTCACCTTTGGAAGTGGAAATAGTCTATCTGCACCAATTTAAAATATCTTTGATCCTACAAAAATTTTACTGCCGCACATATTTACCTTTGTATCTGACGATAGGATAACAGCCGAAAACCGGTTCGTGAAATCAATAGTTAATATTGTAGAGTATCATGCCAGTGTCATGTGTGTTTTCATTCACAATGTATAAAATATTCTACCACGAACCGAAGGAACAGTCAATCAATATAAAAATATTTTGTTAATATCAGTTAGACAACAAAGAACAAATCTAAAGACTGCCGAGTCAATTAAATTCCTACAGATTATAATTAAGAATAACTTATAATTAGAATAATCACATAAAAAAATGTTGTGGGGAAGGGAAACCAGAGATTGTTTTATTGGCAGAACGTTTTATATTATGCAACAAATGCATACCACTTACACCGAGTGTGTGTGTGTCCTCTTTTGGTGCACTACTGTACACTGTGGCCTCCTTACAAGGGCAGCTCGTTTGGCGTTATAGTGAAATATTGGACAGTGTGTCACAGATACAATGAGCGAGTTGAGGTGGCAGTTATCAAAACAATGGCATTTTTTGTTGCACCGAAATATTTCAACTTTCTCTTCCGAAAGCAAACATATTTTCTTGAGCCCACCTACATACGGAGATATTAGTGTTTTAAAAATAACAGAAATCAGAGCTTGCATGAAAAGGTTTAGGTTTTAATTTTCCCCACAAGCTGTTCAAGGTGGAACACTGGAGGAAGTCTGAAAGTGGTAATACAAATCTCTGGTAAGAGCTTAATTGTGAATTGCAGAGTAATTGTGCAGATAATTTTTTTTCATTAATGACAACTGTGTTTTTTGGAAGACTGTAACTGTGTCATTCATGATTTAAATAATAAAATGCTGCACCAGTTAAGATTTTTCATGCAGAGCACAATGCATTTTGAGAATTTTGTCATCATTGTTGTTGTTGTTGTCTTCAGTCCTGAGACTGGTTTGATGCAGCTCTCCATGCTACTCTATCCTGTGCAAGCTGCTTCATCTCCCAGTACCTACTGCAACCTACATCCTTCTGAATCTGCTTAGTGTACTCATCTCTCGGTCTCCCTCTACGATTTTTACCCTCCACGCTGCCCTCCAATGCTAAATTTGTGATCCCTTGATGCCTCAAAACATGTCCTACCAACCGATCCCTTCTTCTAGTCAAGTTGTGCCACAAACTTCTCTTCTCCCCAATCCTATTCAATACCTCCTCATTAGTTACGTGATCTATCCACCTTATCTTCAGTATTCTTCTGTAGCACCACATTTCGAAAGCTTCTATTCTCTTCTTGTCCAAACTAGTTATCGTCCATGTTTCACTTCCATACATGGCTACACTCCAAACAAATACTTTCAGAAACGACTTCCTGATACATAAATCTATATTCGATTTTAACAAATTTCTCTTCTTCAGAAACGCTTTCCTTGCCATTGCCAGTCTACATTTTATATCCTCTCTACTTCGACCATCATCAGTTATTTTACTTCCTAAATAGCAAAACTCCTTTACTACTTTAAGTGTCTCATTTCCTAATCTAATTCCCTCAGCATCACCCAATTTAATTTGACTACATTCCATTCTCCTCGTTTTGCTTTTGTTAATGTTCATCTTATATCCTCCTTTCAAGACACTGTCCATTCCGTTCAAATGCTCTTCCAAGTCCTTTGCCGTCTCTGACAGAATTACAATGTCATCGGCGAACCTCAAAGTTTTTACTTCGTCTCGATGAATTTTAATACCTACTCCAAATTTTTCTTTTGTTTCCTTTACTGCTTGCTCAATATACAGATTGAATAACATCGGGGAGAGGCTACAACCCTGTCTCACTCCTTTCCCAACCACTGCTTCCCCTTCATGCCCCTCGACTCTTATGACTGCCATCTGGTTTCTGTACAAATTATAAATAGCCTTTCGCTCCCTGTATTTTACCCCTGCCACCTTTAGAATTTGAAAAAGAGTATTCCAGTCAACATTGTCAAAAGCTTTCTCTAAGTCTACAAATGCTAGAAACGTAGGTTTGCCTTTTCTTAATCTTTCTTCTAAGATAAGTCGTAAGGTCAGTATTGCTTCACGTGTTCCAACATTTCGACGGAATCCAAACTGATCCTCCCCGAGGTCTGCATCTACCAGTTTTTCCATTCATCTGTAAAGAATTCGCGTTAGTATTTTGCAGCCGTGGCTTATTAAACTGATAGTTCGGTAATTTTCACATCTGTCAGCACCTGCTTTCTTTGGGATTGGAATTATTATATTCTTCTTTAAGTCGGAGGGTATTTCGCCTGTCTCATACATCTTGCTCACCAGCTGGTAGAGTTTTCTCAGGACTGGTTGTCCCAAGGCCGTCAGTAGTTCTAATGGAATGTTGTCTACTCCGGGGGCCTTGTTTCGACTCAGGTCTTTCAGTGCTCTGTCAAACTCTTCACGCAGTATCGTATCTCCCATTTCGTTTTCATCTACATCCTCTTCCATTTCCATAATATTGTCCTCAAGTACATCGCCCTTGTATAAACCTTCTATATACTCCTTCCACCTTTCTGCCTTCCCTTCTTTGCTTAGAACTGGGTTTCCATCTGAGCTCTTGATATTCATACACGTGGTTCTCTTCTCTCCAAAGGTCTCTTTAATTTTCCTGTAGGCAGTATCTATCTTACCCCTAGTGAGATAAGCTTCTACATCCTTACATTTGTCCTCTAGCCATCCCTGTTTAGCCATTTTGCACTTCCTGTCGATCTCATTTTTGAGACGTTTGTATTCCTTTTTGCCTGCTTCATTTACTGCATTTTTATATTTTCTCCTTTCATCAATTAAATTCAATATTTCTTCTGTTACCCAAGGATTTCTAGCAGCCCTCGTCTTTGTACCTACTTTATCCTCTGCTGCCTTCACTACTACATCCCTCAGAGCTACCCATTCTTCTTCTACTGTATTTCTTTCCCCTATTCCTGTCAATTGACCCCTTATGCTCTCCCTGAAACTCTGTACAACCTCTGGTTCTTTCAGTTTATCCAGGTCCCATCTCCTTAATTTCCCACATTTTTGCAGTTTCTTCAGTTTTAATCTACAGGTCATAACCAATAGATTGTGGTCAGAGTCCACATCTGCCCCTGGAAATGTCTTACAACTTAAAACCTGGCTCCTAAATCTCTGTCTTACCATTATATAATCTATCTGATACCTTTTAGTATCTCCAGGGTTCTTCCACGTATACAACCTTCTTTCATGATTCTTAAACCAAGTGTTAGCTATGATTAAGTTGTGCTCTGTGCAAAATTCTACTAGGAGGCTTCCTCTTTCATTTCTTAGCCCCAATCCATATTCACCTACTATGTTTCCTTCTCTTCCTTTTCCTACACTCAAATTCCAGTCACCCATTACTATTAAATTTTCGTCTCCCTTCACTATCTGAATAATTTCTTTTATTTCATCGTACATTTCTTCAATTTCTTCATCATCTGCAGAGCTAGTTGGCATATAAACTTGTTTACTGTAGTAGGTGTGGGCTTCGTATCTATCTTGGCCACAATAATGCGTTCACTATGCTGTTTGTAGTAGCTTACCCGCATTCCTATTTTCCTATTCATTATTAAACCTACTCCTGCATTACCCCTATTTGATTTTGTGTTTATAACCCTGTAGTCACCTGACCAGAAGTCTTATTCCTCCTGCCACCGAACTTCACTAATTGCCACTATATCTAACTTTAACCTATCCATTTCCCTTTTTAAATTTTCTAACCTACCTGCCCGATTAAGGGATCTGACATTCCACGCTCCGATCCGTAGAACGCCAGTTTTCTTTCTCCTGATAACGACATCCTCCTGAGTAGTCCCCGCCCGGAGATCCGAATGGGGGACTATTTTACCTCCGGAATATTTTACCCAAGAGGATGCCATCATCATTTAATCATACAGTAAAGCTGCATGTCCTCGGGAAAAATTACGGCTGTAGTTTCCCCTTGCTTTCAGCCGTTCGCAGTACCAGCACAGCAAGGCCGTTTTGGTTAATGTTGCAAGGCCAGATCAGTCAATCATCCAGACTGTTGCCCCTGCAACTACTGAAAAGGCTGCTGCCCCTCTTCAGGAACCACACGTTTGTCTGGCCTCTCAACAGATACCCCTCCATTGTGGTTGCACCTACGGTACGGCCATCTGTATCGCTGAGGCACGCAAGCCTCCCCACCAACGGCAAGGTCCATGGTTCATCATTATCGAGTGCAAATATTTACAGGGCTTTTCAAAATGAACATACCGATTTTAAAGCATTGTAGCATTTATTACGTTCAACTTATAATTGTAAATAATACACCAAATGAAAAAGCAACAGTTTTGTCTGTATTCCTGTGTGCCATGGGAAGAGTATGGAATGACAATGAGTGACTGAAAAAAGTGTCGAATGAGCGTAAGTCGTTCACACTTAGCCCCAAGAAATATCCCCGCGGAAAGTTTATGTGCATTTCTTTTTGTCAGTGAGTTGACTGTAACTGATGTTTTCTTATCTTGACGTGCTACGGCTATGGCCCGTGCCTCAATGGGAAGAAGCTGAACAACACATCTTTATTTGGGAGCAAGATGGTGCACCGCCTCACTGGCGACTGCTTAAACGACGCTGTATCCGACTGGAGGATTCGACACAAGGGGCCGGGTAACACAGCATTTTATGCACGACCTCCATGGTCACACACGATCACGTGTATGTGCCTCTGATACCAGCCCATCTATCCGACTTTAGAAATAGTGTTATCGCAACAGTTACTTCTGACACATTGATTAAGGTTTCAGAACAATTAGCCTATTGACTCGATGTGTGATCGGTGTTCAATCATTTGGTGTATTATTTATAATTGTAAGGTGAATGTAATACGTGCTACAAAGCCTTAAAACCTGTGTATTCATTTTCAAACACCCTGTACATTGGTATTTTATGTGGTGCCTGTATGTGGTGTCGTATATCTCTTGCGCAGCAGTCTTCTTTTTGTGGTTTTAACAAAATGTGTCTCCCCCCACTCACTCACGTACCTCGTAGTGGGCCACCTTGCGCAGCAGCTCCTCCTTCTCCCTGCTGAGCTGTGCCACCTTGTTCTCCAATCTGGCATTCTCAGTCAATAGCGATTCTCCGGTACTCGAACTTTGTGGTGCCTCTGCTTCCAACACTGGAAGAGAGGAGATCAGAATATCAGCAATGTAGGAATGCAAAGGCTTTCTTCTTTAAAAATTAGATTACAACTGGGTCCATAAAGAATCACAAAGACACAACGTTCTGTTGTAGAAATTTAAAAAGTGCTGACTTCAGCCTACTGTGGCAGATTATAACTGGACAGTGAAAGCTTCCAGCTGGACAAAGATGTGTCTTCAAAGATATGTGACAAATACAAATTTGCACAAAAAATTTTCCCATATGCTTGGAAAGTACAGTCTTTGTACAGCTGGCTCTCCATGATAATGGCAGATTGTCTGTCCAGTATAAAGTTGTTTAACAATAGCCCATAGAAACCAAATATAAAATAAATATTATTGTAGAACAGTAATACGGTATGACAAAATATTCTCTGTGTTCAAATTCTACGACGTTTCGATAAGTGTCCCTCGTCTCCTTTCGGTAAAGTTTTTGACGAGTGTCATTCTTCTCACCTTTTGGAGAGGGTGACTTCACAGAAGATGACAAGGATCGAGAGGATAATGTGAAGACGCACACAAGGCACAGTTACACATCTACAGGCCTCCACACCAATTTTCTGAAAAATCTCTGGAGTTGATGAAAAGAGCACAGCAGCACGTTTGTTGTCCAGGAGTTAGCGGTAACTGCCCTTAGTGTGTGCAGTGGTGAAGTGCAAAACTATATTTTATATTATAAGTTATCTGGAAGACATTTTGTGTGTATCTAAGAATGTTCTACAACAGGGACTGTCCAAATGAAGAAATGCAATTGTCAAGTCATATTCAGGGAGATGAGAGTTTGCTCTGTCCAACCATCCTGAATTAGGCTTCCTTGGCTTTCCCAAATCATCTGAAGGCAAATGCCAGGATGGTTCCTTCATCAAGGTCATGGCCATCCACCTGTCCTATCCACATAACAGCACACTTACAGGGTGTTTCAAAAATGACCGGTATATTTGAAACGGCAATAAAAACTAAACGAGCAGCGATAGAAATACACCGTTTGTTGCAATATGCTTGGCACAAGAGTACATTTTCACGCGGACAAACTTTAGAAATTACAGTAGTTACAATTTTCAACAACAGATGGCGCTGCAAGTGATGTGAAAGATATAGAAGACAACGCAGTCTGTGGGTGCGCCATTCTGTACGTCGTCTTTCTGCTGTAAGCATGTGCTGTCCACAACGTGCAAGTGTGCTGTGGACAACATAGTTTATTCCTTAGAACAGAGGATTTTTCTGGTGTTGGAATTCCACCGCCTAGAACGCAGTGTTGTTGCAACAAGACGAAGTTTTCAACGGAGGTTTAATGTAACCAAAGGACCGAAAAGCGATACAATAAAGGATCTGTTTGAAAAATTTCAACAGACTGGGAACATGACGGATGAATGTGCTGGAAAGGTAGGGCGACCACGTACGGCAACCACAGAGGGCAACGCGCAGCTAGTGCAGCAGGTGATCCAACAGCGGCCTTGGGTTTCCGTTCGCCATGTTGCAGCTGCGGTCCAAATGACGCCAACGTCCACGTATCGTCTCATGCGCCAGAGTTTACACCTCTATCCATACAAAATTCAAACGCGGCAACCCCTCAGCGCCGCTACCATTGCTGCACGAGAGACATTCGCTAACGATATAGTGCACAGGATTGATGACGGTGATATGCATGTGGGCAGCATTTGGTTTACTGACGAAGCTTGTTTTTACCTGGATGGCTTCGTCAATAAACAGAACTGGCGCATATGGGGAACCGAAAAGCCCCATGTTGCAGTCCCATCGTCCCTGCCTCCTCAAAAAGTACTGGTCTGGGCCGCCATTTCTTCCAAAGGAATCATTGGCCCATTTTTCAGATCCGAAACGATTACTGCATCACACTATCTGGACATTCTTCGTGAATTTGTGGTGGTACAAACTGCCTTAGACGACACTGCGAACACTTAGTGGTTTATGCAAGATGGTGCCCGGCAACATCGCACGGCCGACGTCTTTAATTTCCTGAATGAATATTTCGATGATCGTGTGATTGCTTTGGGCTATCCGAAACATGCAGGAGGCGGCATGGATTGGCCTCCCTATTCGCCAGACATGAACCCCTGTGACTTCTTTCTGTGGGGACACTTGAAAGACCAGGTGTACCGCCAGAATCCAAAAACAATTGAACAGCTGAAGAAGTACATCTCATCTGCATGTGAAGCCATTCCACCAGACACATTGTCAAAGGTTTCGGGTAATTTCATTCAGAGACTACGCCATATTATTGCTACGCATGGTGGATATGTGTAAAATATCGTACTATAGAGTTTCCCAGACTGCAGCGCCATCTGTTGTTGACAATTGTAACTACTGTAATTTCGAAAGTTTGTCTGCCTGAAAATGTACTGCTGTCCCAAGCATATTGCAACAAACGGTGTATTTCTATAGCTGCTCATTTAGTTTGTATTGCCGTTTCAAATATACCGGTCTTTTTTGAAACACCCTGTATGTATTCTGTACTTTTCTGTGTGGAGTTTGAGCAATTTATTTTCATTGTATTATGATGACAAATCCTGCTTCCTTGCAAGATCATCCCTATATGAAAAAATAAATAAATACAATTACTAATTGCAGTTACTAGGAAAACACTCCATCGTGCCCCTCCTCAGATTTAGTGGTGAGATGGTCTGTGGATAACCCATCAAAAACTGAACGCAGATCAAGCGCGAAAACATGAAGGTGGTGTACCGAACTGTGAAAAAAGATGCAAAATAGAAACAGTGAATGGTCCAAGCTCAAGACAGGCAACATCGAGTAATTTATGAAGCCATGGCATCCTGGTTATGTGGTCATGATGTTGGATTGTGAAGGGAGAGATCTCTCTTCAAGTCTCTCTCATACCCCATATTTTCCCCACAAAATTATGGACTGTCCATCTGGTCATTGACATATCTGTTCACTGTATTCATATTTGTGTCTGTGTGATGGTATACTCTCTGTTCGCAACAGTGAGATGTAAGGAAGGTACCTCCAGACATATGTATCTCCTATTTGTTCTATACAAGCGCTACATGTTACAACTCTTGCATTCTGTTTTGGAAGTTTTCACTCTCGAATTCCTTTGTTGTAACATAAAATGTAGTTCACACCCATTTACTTGTTGTTTTCATTTCTGTGAGAGGTCTATGCGTCCTCTCACCTGCTCTCACTATTCATCCACATTTACTTGCAATGGTAATGTATTCTTACAACATGACTCATATTCTACAACTAATGTATAGCATCACAATTTTCCGGATTATTTTGCTTCTTTTTTACAGTCTTTGTTCAATTTTAATGGGCTCTCCACTGGCCCATTTTACCACTAAATCTGATGGGTATGTGATCAGGAGTTACGCTTGTTAGGATTCTCCACAGTTTAAACAAACTTCTGGAATGAACTGCACACTTATTTTTAGTTATTACTGCAAGTTAAAACTGCTAATTAACAAAACAAAAAAAAATACTTACTGGTGATCAACTGTTCTTCCTCTTCTATCTGGAAAAAAAGAAAATCACATTCAGTAATACAATTCAAACATCAGGTACATAAGTAACTAATTCACTACAGTAATGACGCAGGAGCCAAGTGACTACGACTATTTCATATGGCATAGAAGCAGTACACTAGCACAGTAATATTGTACTCAAGTTATAATCTGTAAGGTGATTGTGGGCAGGATACTTTGTGTAACACATTATATCCCATATGGAAAGAAAGGTTAATGATTCACACCCTGCTAAAGATATGGTCATTAGAGACAGAGATAAGAGCAGATTGGCCGAGAGTAGGGAAGAACTGACTGAGAGACCCAGCTGACTGTCACAGACAGACAGTGGCACTACAGAAGCAAGTCTGGAAGGGGTGCCGAGTGTGACAGTGAGCCTGGATTTCCATTATTTTGATGTCTCTGAAGGAGATCACTTATTTTTGGCCACAAAAATATACTTTCATTACAGGAAGAAATAAAAGTACTTCATTTTCTTAAATTGTGTTATTAGGAGCAGGAGAGTTGAACTGAACTGATTCTGCAAACCACTAACAGTAATTAGTGCTGTTCATCTCAAATACTAGTAATGGAACAGTGAAACATTCCTGTTCCTCTCTTTCACAGTTTTCTTCCTTCAGAGTCTGTCAGTAATAGTGATTTCTTCAGAGGTCTCCTGTACCAATTACTGGTGACGTACTCTTCAGTTAGAAGACTTGCCTGATGCTGTTTTCCGCACTAGTCTATCCTGTGCAAGTTTCTTCACCTCTACGTAACTACTGCAGCCTGCTTCCACTTTAACCTGCTCACAGTATTTAAGCCTTGGTCTCCCTCTAAAATTTGCACCTGCTACTCTTCCCTCAACAAGCAAACTGACAATTCCATCTTACAAATTTATATCTGATGTTAACAGGTCTCTCTTTCACAGAATCTTTTCTCAACCGTCAAGCGGGTGCATCCACGTATAAAGTGCACCAACTGCAAACAATATTGCCTCATATGATTCTGTTGTCACTTTACAACTGCGTGCCTGTACCTAACACAGTGCAAAGTTGTGCTGTCGCACATGCAAGTGATCAGCAGTAATACAAAATAAACAGTACACTTGTTGAGAAAAAAAAAGAAGAAAATGATAAAGATTCTGAGCTAGTTACACAGTCCCACAACGTGGTAGTTGTACACGAGATAAATAGCAATCGAATAAGCTGTTGGCTGTGATCTGACACAACTGCATTGTTTAACGTTTCGACTGTCATTACTGTGGGATAACACCAGTATGCAGCATCAGAGTGATACAAAGAAAGTTCAGTTAAACAATGGTTCAGCTCACGTAAAGTAAGTTTATTTTATCATTGTTTGACTGATCTAAATTAAACTACGCCTTTGCTTGCACATGGTTAGGGGGTTAATCGTGCCTATCTACCTCTCGTGCACTCTTTACTTCCACCACTTCCATTTGCTGCCTTCAGACTCAATTCCTAACCCATTTCCCCACACGACCACCTGACTTAATTTGATTACACTCCTGTAGTGCATTTTTACATTTGTTGACTATCATCTTCTGATGTGTTTTCAAGATGATACCACGACCACCACCACCACCACCACCACCACCACCACCACCAGCACAATCGCCATGACTGATCTTCCAAGACTCTGCCAACTGTGACGAAACTATAAAGTCGCTGACAAATCCTGAACTTTAATTACTTTCCAATATTTATTCTATTTTCAGATCAAAAAATATATGAAATAATCCTGTCAGACGCCCTTCTCAGTAGCAGTCAGACACTTAGTTATGGAGGTGCACTTATTAACATAACGGTTTGGTAATATTTGAAAAGCTCTTCTTTAGAATTTGAACTGTTACATTCTTCTTAAAGTGTGAGGTTATTACACCAGTCTCATATCCCAATTACAAGGTGGAGGAGTCTTTTCAATGTCGGTTCTCTCAATTATGAGAAAATATTGAAATCACAAACCTTGCTTTGACCTGACACTAAAAAGGGGACAAACATTCTACAGTGCACAACTTGCGAGTGACCAAGTAAGCCACTTTCTCCTTCGCCCAGATTTCCTGGACTGCCTGTTCATCAATATATATGGGACACGGTATATATGGGACAATCTTGGGAAGAAGTGGCATGGTCACCATTGTAATTCATACAGTGGGTAGGAGGAGGAAGACAATCGCCCTCGTGAGCACTTCTACCACAGGTTACACATTTGGCTGGGTGTCAACAAGATATTTGCATGTCGTTACAATTACAGCACTGGTAGCAGCACACTGGGCTCGGAATGTATGGTCGGACTGTGGTAACTTGATAGCCTGCTTTGATCTCTGATGGAAATACCACTCTATTTAAAGCAAGAAAAAGAGTGGGTGTGGACACTAAGGATGAATCTCTCTTTTTCATCACCTAATGGAAAGCAATGACGCCCTGATCAGAGGGGTATGTTTGGATTTCTGCTTGGGTCAGACCATCAAGCAGCCTAGTGTAAATAACACCACAGGAAGAATTCAGTGTTCGAGGGGCCTCAAGACGAGCACGATAGCAACGGAGTAACAAAGCTGCAAGCAGTAGTTGTGCTTGAGAATCAGAAGTTGTCTCCAAAAGCAAACTCCATTGAGCGAATGAGAGCAGGATTTCATAGGGCTGGCAACAGCATCAACACCTACGGATTTACCATAGTGGAGGACTGACCGTCTTCAGTATGTTAAGCCACCAGAAACCATGGTGCAGCTGGGAGGGTCTTTGAATCGTTAGCCTCATTCCGTGTAGGTTTAATAGACGTTGACCGTGAAGATGATGATTGGCTCATTGTGAAAAAATCCCCTCGATAGCCAAAGCCTCCCAACTGGGGGGCCGCTCAGAGGGAGCGGGGAGGGGGGGAGGGAACATGCCTTAGGTGACTGCTCACACCTCAGGTCACACCTGCCGAATACCAGACAGAGGGACAGAGGGACCAATCGGCAATTTGGAAAGGTAGCAGCTCAGGCAATCACCCTTCCCAGAGCCTGGCCTGTACAAGAGGGTACATGCGAACCCTACCTAACGACACAGGGCTGGGAAATAGTCACCTGTTACATGTCAAATGCATGGGTTAGCCTTCAGGAGTGCACAAGGAGGATGAAGAAAAAAAGGAACCTCAAACGCCGAAGCGGAGGAAGGAGAGGAGAAGGAGAGCAAAGAAAGAAAAACGGTACGAAAAACAGTGAGGCCGTTCTGCAATCGGCTACTGAAAATGCAGAACATTTCCAAAACCATCCCAGGGATGTTCCACAAGAGAGGGAAAAAAGAATAGCTAGAGGACAAACATGCAGCACAGAACAAGAAAGATGCTGCAAAGGCTGGGATGCTGTAGTGGCCAAGCACGAACTCGCCAAAGAGTGGCAAGCCTCCTGAGGGGACTGAAACATGCCACTGGTAAACACCTCTTTAAGAAAAGTGATTAGAGAGACATCAACAATTACCTATCTGTTTCACTACTTGCATCATATTCCAAAATTTTTGAGAAGGTGGTGTACTCTAGAATAGTATCTCACCGAAGCAACAGTAATAACCTCAACAAATCACAGCTTGGGTTTCGGAAGCGTTGCTCTACTGAGAATGCCATTTACATGTTCACTCAGATTGTAACACCTTAAATAATAAGACAGCACCAACTGGTAATTTCTGTGACCTGTCCAAGGCATTTGACTGTGTGAATCACAGTATTCTCCTACGTAATTTGAAGTTTTATGGGACTGATGGTGTAGCAAACCAATGAATGGATGATGTCATACCTAACCAAAAGAATGCAGAAGTTGAGA
The DNA here is from genome assembly GCF_023897955.1 of Schistocerca gregaria. Lineage (NCBI taxonomy): Eukaryota > Metazoa > Arthropoda > Insecta > Orthoptera > Acrididae > Schistocerca > Schistocerca gregaria. Next base: position 244,321,053 of record NC_064928.1, on the reverse strand, counting down.
TCAGTAAGTCAACCAACACAGTCAAGGGATGTAATTTTGACTGTGAAGGAATCATGTATAGCATTCCACCAAAGCAAAGTCTTAGATCCACTATTGTTCCTCATATGTAAACAATCTTCCGTCTAATATAGAACAAGCAGAACTAGTTCTTGCAGATGACACTAGTGCTGTTATGGTCTCACCCTCGATTTGAAATAGTGACAACCTATTCAGTTTAGACACATCTAGGGGTACTACAACAATGATAAGTGTAACACATGGTGAGGAAATAATAAGTAGGGCAGAAACTTCAAAATCCACGCAGTCTATATCAAATAGAAGTTAAACTTGATAAACCACATTTTTGAAATTACGAAACAACTTAGTTCAACCAAATTTGCACTAATAATCATTGTAAATCTTGGGAGAGAGAAATCAACAAGTTGACAACTTGTATATTTTCATCCAATAATGTCATAAGGAATAATGGTTACGTGGTATCTCATCTTAAAGGTAGACTCTTCATTGCACATAAATGTGCTTTAAGAATATATGGTGCTCACTCACGATCATCTTGTAGACATCTGTTTAAGGAGTTGGGCATTCCAACTATCACTTTGCAGTGGATTTATTCCCTCACAAAGTTTGTCGTCGATAATCCACTACAGCTCAAACGAAACAACGATATACATCATTACAATACCAGAAAAAAAATTACACTCATAACTCCACATCAAGGTTGTCTTTAGCACAAAAAAGGGGTGCACACTTAAGATGTGGTGGGTAAGAAATAAAAATATTGGAATTGTTCAGAATGTGACAATATGCACAAATTAATTTGTGACGTGAATGTACAATGAATCATTCCATAACATGATGCTCTATCGCGCAAAATGATCCATGGAACAGTATAATGAGAGAGAGAGAGCTCTCTGCTAAATATTTTCGCAGAACAGCAAATATTGAATGTATCAGTGTAAACAACACTACATGTAACACAAATTATGCACTACAGAAGAATGCTGAAGATTAGATGGGTAGGTCATATAACTAATGAGGAGGTATTGAATAGGATTGGGGAGAAGAGATGTTTGTGGCAAAACTTGACTACAAGAAGGGATCGATTGGTAGGACATGTTCTGAGGCATCACGAATACACTAAACAGATTCAGAAGTATGTAGGTTGCAGTAGGTACTGAGAGATGAAGAAGCTTGCACAGGACAGAGTAGCATGGAGAGCTGCATCGAACCAGTCTCAGGACTGAAAACCACAACAACAACATGTAACACGTGCTTTGCTCTCCCAGAAAAAATAAATAAAATGTATATCTATTTATTGTCAATAGTAACAATGACATAAGAAGGAAAAAATCAAACAACTGTGAGAATTATCAATGGTTCCATCCACAGTTTTCTGACTATCAAGAAGTCTGTCTCCATTCTGCAAATCAGACATAAAAGAGACAACATGTGAGCACAAGTTTCTCAAGTAAATAAAAACTGGTCATGCTATATACATTGAAAAGGGAAAGTATGGACCAGTATATAAAAGATGGACATTAATAAAACCAACAAACTGCAGGAATGGATTCCTCACTGAAAATGGCGGAAAAAAAATCCTATAAGCAAGTGTCCGAAAATGCAACACTGCAATGGTAGATGGCGCTAACGAATGAAAGTTCCTCTTACCAAGTGCCGTGTGTTCCTTGTGTGTTCCAGATTGAATGATAGACACAGCGCACTCTAAGCAGCAGAATGGTCCGGTATTCATGTCAGGAACAAGATGAGATGCTGTTTGTGTATGGCCAAGCAAATGGAAATGGTAAAGAGACAGCACAGCTATACAAAAAAAAGTACTACCCTCACAGACAGCAGCCACATCAAAGAACATTCCAAGCCCTTTTCGGGCATTTACGTGACACTGGCTCCTTTCTTTTACAGGAGGAACCCTAGTACAAACTCCATGCGAGTGGCCTGGCAACATGATGCAAGCCAAAGTACAATTATATCTATCCTCCATGACAACTGCTACAATCCATATCAACTGCAATTAGTGCCAGGATTATCAGAAGCAATTTTCCATATACGGAAAGGATTTTGTCAATGGTTTTTGCACCAGACCATCACAATTATGGGGTTTCTGTCATCAGTTCTCTTTACAAAAAAGCAACCTTTGCCAGAACTGGCATCAACAATCTGTACAGTCATATCTGTGGGCTACAGACAGCACGTGATTCAGAGGACCCTCATTCCTCAGAGCCCCCTATCAAGAAATGATGCATTTCATCTATCATGCCAATCATGCATTTCCAGGCACATGTTCATTGGACCTTTCTTTCCTCAATTTCCAGCCAAGAATCCGTACCTGCAGTTTGTCAGTTTTATTAATGTTCACCCTGTAAGTCGTAAGGAAGGAAGGCACCCCACTTGCATTGTCATACTCCTGCCTATTAACTACATTTTGCTTATGAAATTTTGCTGCTTGCTTCTAATACAGTTATGTATACAATAAGTGTAGTGCATTCAAGAGCTTAATAATGCAAATTACCCTCTATTCCTGAAAATAAATCATTAAAAAAATGTATAGTCAATACACTGACAAGAAAGTAGTACAATTTAACAATGAAATCACAGAATTGGTTGATTTATTGTTTTTAAAGCAGCTGAATATAAGTCATCTGACAGTAAATAAAATAAACAGAGTTAGAAAGGCACAATTGTTTCGATGAAACTAAATTAACCTTCTCATTTGTTTCAGAAGCAATGGTTATGGTCAGTGTGTGTTACCAATTTTGATTTATGGGTATAGAGACATGGACTTTTCACACAAACCATTAAGAAACTGAGGATTGAGCAGCAAATGGGATGATCTATAAGCCAAAGACAATGACGTAGCAGCACCAACAGTGACACTAGTAGTAGTAGTAGTGGTGGTATTCATTTGTAGAGCATCACTTTTAAAAGGATATTGGCTATGTCATTTGGTATAGTTTAGCGTTTTGCATGGTTCATGTCAACAACTCATCATGATGTGACATATTAGTAGGTTCACAAATATTCTTCATTTTCCCTGAGAAAATCAACATATTCGCAATTTACATAACTGATAACCTGCAACGAAACTTGACAAATGTAACCCATGCACAGGTGTGCTATAATCTCAGGAATTTATATATGGAGTGGTTATTCTTATGACACATTACAGCAATTTAAAAATTATGTCAGTGTTTTGCACATTTGAATTCCAGATATGAATTTCATTACTAAGTACATAGTGAACACAGAAACAGTATGTCACCTTGCACTGGTTGTTACAAAATGATAAGAGGACCCTAAAGTAATACTTTTTTGGTATTCTATTTGACAGTGTCTGTGTGTGTTCATTTCAGTTGCCCACCAATATGCATTCTTGCTTGCTATGCTGTCTACGGATTCACCATTTTTGTCTTGTATGACAATCTTCCTCTTTAAGCATAAGTTCATGCTTTTTGTTTTCTTTCGTTTCAACTTTAATCACATTCATCCCTTTGACTTCTAGAAGACAATTCTATAGTAAAAAGAACGAATAAGAGTTATGGACACCATAGAAGTAATAAAAATTGGAACTGATTAAAGATTATGCTGACAGTTTTAAAATTTGCCTGTTTATTTTATGTTATGCTGAAGGCAAGTGCAGAATATTTGATGGAGAAAATGAGAATGTTTTTAGCAAATCATCTAAGAGGTTACGAGACGGCAATTCTCTATAAAATTACAAAAAAATTATGCAGCACTGGCTGTTTTTGGGGCTATCGTCACATTAAGGAACGTGTTCCTCAGCGATACGCAGAAAACTAGGAAATTTCTAAATGACTTGAGAAGCGTTTATTTAACGATCTGGTAAATCTTTATTCATCAATACTAATTTCCATAACTCTTACATCACAACACGATTGTTACTCATCAACGATGCTCAAGACCACTGTACAATGGTGATGACCAGTTCTTACTTCACTTATACATCGATATACCACAAATCAACTTTACAATACATTTATACCACAGCAATATTTTCAGACACACGTATCGATACAAAGAAAATGATACATGGTAGTTGTTTCTGCACTCCTTTGGAAAGAGGAGGCTTACATATACATACACAATACCAAAAAAATTCTGTTAAAACAATATACACCAATTATGCTTACCTCGCACGATTAGAATCAAACTTTCCCAGACGATCACACGCTACTGAGAGCCAAACCAAACGCCAACATACATATCATCATGAAAGGCCACAAAAAACGAAACGAGTACTACAATCACAAAACAACTTAAAAACCACTTCCATTCTACCTGCTCGAATAGCCAAATGTCATTTTTCTTTTCAAGACTCAAAGATCAATAAACAAAAAGTTGCAATACACAAGGAGATAATACGTAACATAGGAGTAGAACCATCTCGATTGCAACGTAGTACAAAGGCTATACACATGTTCTTACATATTATTTTCCTTAATAATAATTAAACGTAATTACTTACAAAACAGTAAAACTGGTGCTAGCAACACTGAGTTAATTATCAGTGTTGCCACGCAACTGACGTAAGCTTGATAATTAAGATCACAAATGGATTCTATTTGAGAAAATAATATTTTATAGGGGAACCGTAGCTTACTTGAGAAAGTGATGCATTTAATAGCTACAGACAGAATCTAGTTCATTTATAGAGTGAAAACTGATAAAGTATTCCACAAGTTCCTATTACACCTATACTAAGAAAACCACTGTGAAATGAATGGCAGTACGTTCTTGACATGGTACCACATGTTAAAGTATCTTCCCATTCCAGTAGCGTTTGGGGTGCCGTAAAAATAACATTTTCAATGCCTCTGTGGGTGCTATAATTAGCCTAGCTCTATCTTCGCGACCCTTATAGGAGCTATTTGTAGGTAGCTGAAAAATGCTTCGAGATTCTTCACTTAATTCTGGTTCTTGAACATTTGTATGTGATCTTCCTCTAAATAATTTACTTCTATTCTCAAGAGGGTACCACTTCATGTTTTCCACCCATTCCGTGACATTTTCCTGTCAGGCTAAGAAACTTGTGAGTTTTAGGGGTAGTATATTGCTATTTCCGACGTCCCATTTTATTTTTCTTGCTGTTATTAACAATCAAAGCAAATAAGTAGCAAGCAAAGCTGTAACTTGTACTGTTTGACAGTTAATTAACCAATTTTCTGCACACGGCTTGCTCTGAACATATAAATATACATATTCCTTAAAACAATCTCGTAGTAACGATGGCCCTCAACAATTTCATTATCGCTTCACACAGCAGTTTATTCTAGCCCTCATTAATCAAATACAATCAGTTTACTGAAATTAAATTATTGGAATTGATATGGATAAAGTCGATAACATATCATCGAACTTCGTTAGCCAATGATGAATCTGCACTTTAAATGACATATCAACATACATTAATTTCTTTTTAATGTTTATATATGGAACACCCTCATCATAACATCCCTTTTCTGTCATCACATTGACAGTTGTCTGTTCTCATTTTATTTTCATTGTTGCTCCCTCTTTTTAGTTATAACAGTCATCATTTTCGCGGATTGATCCCTGTGGTCTTTTTAGGATTAATAGTCCATATCTTTGTGAAACGTCCGTCATAATTCGATGTAATTTCACATTTCCTATTCTCTTTTTTTAAATAGTCAGTGTCATGTTCAGAATGGGCACAATGCAAAGATATATTTTTTTATTTCTATGTAGTCTAATTCTGTACTTGGACTATTTGTTTTATAGCATCACATTAGTCATATTCCATGGATCCTCAGGATGAAGAAAGAAGTCAAAATGTACATTTAATTTAATTATATACAGGGTCTTACAAAAAGGTACGGCCAAACTTTCAGGAAACATTCCTCACACACAAAGAAAGAGAATATGTTATGTGGACATGTGTCCAGAAACACTTCCTTTCCATGTTAGAGCTCATTTTATTACTTCTCTTCAAATCGCATTAATCATGGAATGGAAACACACAGCAACAGAACGTACCAGCGTGACTTCAAACACTTTGTGTGGTGTCACCGCCAGACACCACACTTGCTAGGTGGTAGCCTTTAAATCGGCCGCGGTCCGGTAGTATACGTCGGACCCGCATGTCGCCACTATCAGTGATTGCACACCGAGCGCCGCCATACGGCAGGTCTAGAGAGACTTCCTAGCACTCGCCCGAGTTGTACAGCCGACTTTGCTAGCGATAGTTCACTGACTTCTACGCTCTCATTTGCCGAGACGATAGTTAGCATAGCCTTCAGCTACGTTATTTGCTACGACCTAGCAAGGCGCCAGTATCCGTACTATTGATATTGTGACATTAATGGATTAAAGTTAAGTATTCCACCAGCTACGTTTTTCTCACTTCTAATCCCCTTGTCATGTTCCAGACCTCACGCCAGCCTGCGTGAGCTAAAACGCGTGCATATCGGCCTCCTTTAACCATACGGTTGGCTCTCCTGCCAACCACAACACTTTGTTACAGGAAATGTTCAAAATGTCCTCCGTTAGCGAGGATACATGCATCCACCCTCCGTCGCATGGAATCCCTGATGCGCTTATGCAGCCCTGGAGAATGGCGTATTGTATCACAGCCATCCACAATACAAGCACGAAGAGTCTCTACATTTGGTACCGGGGTTGTGTAGACAAGACCTTTCAAATGCCCCCATAAATGAAATTCAAGAGGGTTGAGGTAAGGAGAGCGTGGAGGCAATGGAATTGGTCCGCCTCTACCAATCCACCAGTCACCGAAACTGTTGTTAAGTAGTGTACGAACACTTCGACCGAAATGTGCAGGAGCTCCATTGTGCATGATCCACATGTTGTGTGGTACTTGTAAAGGCACATGTTCTAGCAGCACAGGTAGAGTATCCCATATGAAATCATGATAACGTGCTACATTGAGCGTAGGTGGAAGAACATGGAGCCCAATCAAGACATCACCAGAAATGCCTGCCCAAACATTCACAGAAAATCTGTGTTGATGATGTAATTGCACAATTGCGTGCAGATTCTCGTCAGCCCACACATGTTGATTGTGAAAATTTACAATTTGATCACGTTGGAATGAAGCCTCATGTGTAAAGAAAACATTTGCACTGAAATGAGGATTGACACATTGTTGCATCAACCATTCGTAGAAGTGTGCCCGTGGAGGCCAATCAGCTGCGGATAGTGCCTGCACACGCTGTACGGAAACAACTGGTTCTCCCGTAGCACTCTCCATACAGTGACGTGGTCAACGTTAACTTGTACAGCACCAACTTCTCTGACACTGACATAAGGGTTATCGTCAACTGCACGAAGAATTGCCTCGTCCATTGCAGCTGTCCTCATCGTTCTAGGTCTTCCCCAGTCGCGAGTCATAGGCTGGAATGTTCAAATGGTTCAAATGGCTCTGAGCACTATGCGACTTTACTTCTGAGGTCATCAGTCGCCTAGAACTTAGAACTAATTAAACCTAACTAACCCAAGGACATCACACACATCCATGCCCGAGGCAGGATTCGAACCTGCGACCATAGCGGTCGCTCGGCTTCAGAGTGTAGCGCCTATAACGGCGCAGCCACTCCGGCCAGCACTGGAGTGTTCCATGCTCCCTAAGACGCCGATCAATTCCTTCGAACGTCTTCCTGTCGGGACACCTTCGTTCTGGAAATCTGTCTCGATATAAACGTACTGCACCATGGTTATTGCCCCGTATTAATCCATACATCAAATGGGCATCTGCCAACTCTGCATTTGTAAACATTCAACTGACTGCAAAACCACATTCGTCATGAACACTAACCTGTTGATGCTACGTACTGACGTGCTTGATGCTAGTACTATAGAGCAATGAGTCGCATGTCAACACAAGCACCGAAGTCAACATTACCTTCCTTCAATTGGGCCAACTGGCGGTGAATCGAGGAAGTAGTTTACATACTGACGAAATTAAAATGGAAATTAAGAGTTTCTGGACACATGTTCACTTAACATCTCTTCTCTGTTTGTGTGTGAGGAATGTTTCCTGAAAGTTTGGCCGTACCTTTTTGTAACACCCTGTATAAAGATACATTTCAATAAGGTAGAAGAAGTTTCTCAACAGTAAGTTCTTTAATTAAGCCTTAAAACTCCATCACATGATTTATATCAGTGTCCTGCGCCACAAAGTGGGAAAGTGTGCTACAAAGAATTGTAAGAAATTAAGAAGCTTCGAATTTATACTTACCACGCATTTTTATGTTTTTAAAGAATTTAAATTTGTCTATTTTCCTCCACTTTAATAAGTAGGCTGTTGTTTATTCTTTCATAAACACCTTAATATATGCTGGTAACTATTATACTTTCATAGAACTCACATGCAATTTATCTACTCAGTATGGCTGTTATACTTTACTTACCTTCAGTTAATGGTATTCTCGCCTGCATCATTGCACTGGTTCCCCACTAGACTGAGAGTACTTTGTAACACTACTTCTTTCGTGTACAGCTGGCTATCTGTGCTTTCTCCTAAAATTCTGGGAATTAAAGAAAATGTTCCTCTCTTATTATTTTTATTGTCTTGTTTTGATAATTGTTCCAGTTTGCCACCACTTCTTAAATTTCATTGCTCTTATCATGCACCACCAAAAGAATTACACAATGTCAGATGACAATACAGTATTTTAGTTCAATAATATTGTTGTTATTCCAGTCAGTACTATTGCTTGCGTATTTCAGTACAGTTCTAACACAGATTGGCTGTGCGACAGTGTGAATTTTGTAACTGCCACCAGTATTTTCTATTATAGCGATACTAAACTATTTTTTCAATGTATTTAAGTTCATTGTACGGCGTGATCCATTCTCGAGTGGAATTAGTGAAACCATGGAGCCTGGACAAAAGAAACAGAAAGTAGTGCAAAGGGAATGTAGTCATAACGTTTTATCTTACTTTTTTTGAAGTTGTTACAAAATATACCCAATCCTGAAGTGAGTTGTGTGTGGTGAAAAATTCAATGATGCTGCTATAGTTCCCAGTAAATTTAAAGGCTGTTTGCATTGTTTTCATCAATATAAAAGACAAATGAAGCTCATGAGTACATTGTTACGATTTATGCAAAAAGTGCTGGAAGCTAGCTATAAGGTAGCTGCTAACCATAAAGCGAAAAACCCACACACAACAGCAGAAACGTTGTTTATGCCTGCATGTAATGAAATGGTAACATGGTCATTGTTTCAGAAGTTGCAACTGAAATTTCAAAAATTCCACTCTCTCCTGAAACAATTAGCCAGTATGTCACTAACATGTCCAGTGACATCGAAGACACTTTGAAGGAGAAGATAAAAGGCAGCCATAAGATCTCACTTCAGATCGATGAGTCTACCGACACTGGTGATCACAAGGAACTTCTTTCCTACATATTGTAACATCTCACCCATCCCTTATCTGGTTTTGGTGTGTGTTCACCCCAGATAATTGACTAACAGATAAATAGAGAATGCCAAACTGCCGCAATGTCGGATAACACAAAGAAAGTAATAAGACCCTGTGACTCCTGATTGAACTGCGGTGGCAGTGTTGACATTAATTGATTCAGAACTGATCCGTTTTAATTAAAAAGGGTTGCATATTGATGTTATATTCAGCTATTGAACACCAGACACAAGTGTTGAACATAAAATTAATTAAGAAAGTGGCTTGGGATTTCAACTACTTGATTGAAAACAGATGTAGTCGATTAACACAGATTTATTTAAACTCACGACCTTCAGTCATCACATTACATGACTCTCCTAATGTGTGTGTGGTCTTCAGTCTTGAGACTGCTTTGATGCATCTCTCCATGCTACTCTATCCTGAGCAAACTTCTTTATCTCCCAGTACTTACTGCAACCTACATCCTTCTGAATCTGCTTAGTGTATTCATCTCTTGGTCTCCCTCTACGATTTTTACCCTCCACACTGCCCTCCAATGCAAAATTGGTGATCCCTTGATGCCTCAGAACATGTCCTACCAACCGATCCCTTCTTCTAGTCAAGTTGTGCCACAAACTTCTCCCCAATCCTATTCAACACTTCCTCATTAGTTATGTGATCTACCCATTTAATCTTCAGCATTCTTCTGTAGCACTACATTTCGAAAGCTTCTATTCTGTTTTTGTACAAACTATTTATCATCCATGTTTCACTTCCATACATGTCAACACTCCATACAAATAATTTCAGAAATGACTTCCTGACACTTAAATCTATACTCGATGTTAACAAATTTCTCTTCTTCAGAAACGCTTTCCTTGCCATTGCCAGTCTACATTTTATATCCTCTCTACTTCGACCATCAGCAGTTATTTTACTTCCTAAATAGCAAAACTCCTTTACTACTTTAAGTGTCTCATTTCCTAATCTAATTCCCTTAGCGTCACCTTATTTAATTTGACTGCATTCCATTATCCTCGTTTTGCTTTTGTTGATGTTCATCTTATATCCTCCTTTCAAGACACTGTCCATTCCGTTCAACTGCTCTTCCAAGTCCTTTGATGTCTCTGACAGAATTACAATGTCATCGGCGAACCTCAAAGTTTTTATTTCTTCTCCATGAATTTTAATACCTACTCCGAATTTTTCTTTTGTTTCCTTTACTGCTTGCTCAATATACAGATTGAATAACATCGGGGAGAGACTACAACCCTGTCTCACTCCCTTCCCAACCACTGCTCCCTTTCATGCCCCTCGACTCTTATAACTGCCATCTGGTTTCTGTACAGACTGTAAATAGCCTTACACTCGCTGTATTTTACCCGTGCCACCTTCAGAATTTGAAAGAGAATATTCCAGTTAACATTGTCAAAAGCTTTTTCTAAGTCTACAAATGCTAGAAACGTATGTTTGCCCTTCCTTAATCTAGCATCTAAGATTAGTCATAAGGTTAGTATTGCCTCACGTGTTCCACGTACATCGCCCTTGTATAAACCCTCTATATACTCCTTCCAACTTTCCGCCTTCCCCTCTTTGCTTAGAACTGGGTGTCCATCTGAGCTCTTGATATTCATAAAAGCGTTACTCTTTTCTCCAATGGTCTCTTTAATTATCCTGTAGTGAGATAAGCCTGTACATTCTTACATTTGTCCTCTAGCCATCCCTGCTTAGCCATTTTGCACTTCCTGTCGATCTCATTTTTGAGACGTTTGTATTTCTTTTTGCCTGCTTCATTTACTGCATTTTTATATTTTCTCCTTTCATCAATTAAATTCAGTATTTCTTCTGTTACCCAAGGATTTCTATTAGCCCTCGTTTTTTTACCTACTTGATCTTCTGCTGCCTTCACTACTTCATCCCTCAGAGCTACCCATTCTTCTTCTACAGCATTTCTGACCCCCATTCCTGTCTATTGTTCCCTTATGCTCTCCCTGAAACTCTCTACAACCTCTGGTTCTTTCAGTTTATGCAGGTCCCATCTCCTTAAATTAGCACCTTTTTGTAGTTTCTTCAGTTTTAGTCTACAGTTCATAACCAATAGATTGTGGTCAGAGTCTACATCTGCCCCTGGAAATGTCTTGCAATTTAAAACCTGATTCCTAAATCTCTGTCTTACCATTATATAATCTATCTGATACCTTTTAGTATCTCCAGGATTCTTCCATGTATACAACCTTCTTTTATGACTCTTGAACCAAGTATTAGCTATGATTAAGTTGTGCTCTGTGCAAAATTCTACCAGACGGCTTCCTCTTTCATTTCTTACCCCCAATCCATATTCACCTACTATGTTTCCTTCTCTCCCTTTTCCTACTGATGAATTCCAGTCACCCATGACTATTAAATTTTCTTCTTCCTTCACTATCTGAATAATTTCTGTTATCTCATCATACATTTAATCAATTTCTTCATATCTGCAGAGCTAGTTGGCGTATAAACTTGTACTACTGTGGTAGGCGTGGGCTTTGTGTCTATCTTGGCCACAATAATGCGTTCACTATGCTGTTTGTAGTAGCTTACCCACACTCCTATTTTTTTTATTCATTATTAAACCTACTCCTGCATTACCCCTATTTGATTTTGTGTTTATAACCCTGTAGTCACCTGACCAAAAGTCTTGTTCCTTCTGCCAGCGAACTTCACTAATTCCCACTATACCTAGCTTTAACCTATCCATTTCCCTTTTTAAATTTTCTAACCTCCCTTCCCGATTAAGGGATCTGACATTCCACGCTCCGATCCGTAGAACGCCAGTTTTCTTTCTCCTGATAACGACTTCCTTTTGAGTAGTCCCTGCCCGGAAATCCGAATGGGGGACTATTTTACCTCCGGAATATTTTACCCAAGAGGATGCCATCATCACTTAACCATACAGTAAAGCTGCATGCCCTCGGGAAAAATTACGGCTGTAGTTTCCCCTTGCCTTCAGCCGTTCGCAGTACCAGCACAGCAAGGCCGTTTTGGTTAATGTTACAAGGCCACATCAGTCAATCATCCAGACTGTTGCCCCTGCAACTACTGAAAAGGCTGCTGCCCCTCTTCAGGAACCACACGTTTGTCTGGCCTCTCAACAGATACCCCTCCGTTGTGGTTGCACCTACTGTATGGCCATCTGTATCGCTGAGGCACGCAAGCCTCCCCACCAACAGCAAGGTCCATGGTTCATGTGGTGGACTCTCCTAATAGCCAGTGGTAATAAATTGCGTTTGCGTGGAGCAAAGCGCAATTAATCAAAACTAATTCCTGTCAACTGACCCAGGCGTAATGCGAAGCGCGAGAAGAATTCTCCAATACACAGCCCATGAAACCCTCACGGAAACTTTGCCGACGTGATCCAACAAATTAATCAGTGGCCGGACCAGGTTGAACATCACCGAATTCAGCATGGCGGCGCGGCGTCGTTATGAGGATGTCGGCAGACCTCGTGGTGCTGCAAGGCTGCGCTCGTCTATTCACTTCTAGCTATCTTGCTCAGTACATAGCTGAACAAAAACTTTCTATCTCCAAGCTCAATCGTTCCGTTTGCTAAGTCCTAAACTGCAGAGATGCTCACTCTCTCTCAGGCAAGCTGAGTAAAGAACGCCACGTCCACACTCTAGGCAAGCTGGGAACGGAAGACTACTACAGGTACTTCTCCCAGTCCGCTCTTCGCCTCGGTTTCCCCTCCAGCAAAATCACTTTTGCAGCGCAAGCCGCGTTAATTATGCGTCGCTTCCCAGCGCCGACCAATGCCTGCTCTGGGAAGTGAACAAATTCCCACAAAATTTCCCTTCCTCTCAACTTCTGCTATTGATGGAACGCATTTCCGCAACAGGGAAGAATTGGAAGAAGCGGATCTCAGGTATCTGCGAGGCTTGGCGGCAGAGTGTTTTGACTCGGGAATTCAAAAGCTCGTACACCCCATGCAAAAATGTATTGACCTCAGTTACGACCATGTAGAAAAATAGGTTAAAGTCTGAACTTTCCAAAAACGTACTCTTTCATGAAATAAACATGTTTTACACTGTGAAAAAAATTGGGAACCTTATTTGATGGACACCCCTTGTATGTAGTAGCTCACTGAAACAATGCATTTCCAGATAGACTGAAGTACGCTATTGTTAACCACACATAAAAAAGGGGATAGATCTGGTGCTGACAACTACTACCCGTTCTCACTTCTGACAGCTTTGTCCAAAATTCTTGAAATAGTGTATTCAAGAGTAGCATGACGTGTGTAAAAATGAAGTACTAACAAAATGTCACATTTGGTTTTCAGTAAGGCTATTCAACAGAAAATGGTATATATGCTATCACTGGTCAAATAATATTAAATTCAGTGAATAATCGAGCATCACCCATTGGGATATTTTTTTATTTCTCAAATACTTTTGATTGTGTGAATCATAAAATTCTTCTAGATAAGGTTAAGTATTGTGAGTGGGACAGTACACAGATGGTTTAATTCATACTTAACTGGAAGAATGCAGAAGGTTGAAATTAACAGTACAGATAGTCTGCAAAAATCAGCAGAGTCCTCTAAATGTGTAGTTATCAAGAATTGTATCCCACAGGATCCTTTATTGTTCTTAATATATATTAACGACTTGCCACTCTATATTCATAAAGATGCAAAGCTAGTTCTTTTTGCTGATGATACAAGTATAGTAATCACACCCAACAACCAAGAATAAGCTTAGGAAATTGTAAATAATGTCTTTTAAGAAAATTATTAAGTGTTTCTCTGCAAATGGACTCTCACTAAATTTTGAGAAAAACACAGTTTATTCAGTTCTGTACAGTCAATGGCATAACACCATTGATAGATATAGACTATGAACAGAAGTCTGTTGCTAAGGCAGAATACTAAAAATGATCTGTTGAAATAGTTAGGTTCAGCTGCTTATGCTATTAGGATTATTGCAAATTTTAGTGAAAACGTATCAGTAAATTAGCCTACTACACCTATTTTCATTCACTGATTTCATATGGCATCATATCTTGGGGAAGTTCGTCATTAAAAAAGAAAGTATTCGTTGCACAAAGGCGTGTAATCAGAATAATAACTGGAGCACACCCAAGATCACCTTGCAGACATTTATTCCAGGAACCCAGGATATTCACATTACCTTTGCAATACATATATTGACTTACGAAATTTGCCATTAATAGCCTATCCCAGTTCAAGCGCATAGATACAATACTAGAAGAAAGAAATAATCTCCACTACTCTGGATTACATCTCACTTTGCTATAAAAATATTTGGTCATTTGCCAAATAGTATTAAAAGTCTGACAGATACCAACCTACATTTAAAAGCAAATTAAAAGAATTTCTGAATGAGAACTCCTTCTACTCAATAGATGAATTCTTAGATATGAAGTAGTAACTGAAAAAAAAGTAAAATGAAAAAAAGAAAAAAATTAATTAATTATTTTGTGTAAAGAAATCTTAGGGAGAACTTGGCTCGAAACAAAAATAACCAATAGCATTTCAGGGCAGCGATATCCAATAGCATTGCTTCGTTTCGAGCGAGCCGTGGTTTGGACATTTTTGTCTTTAGGAAAGTTTACACATACAGTTTTGTCGGCAAATACGCAGTTAATGGAATTAAATGTATACTGCCCTTACTCTTACTTTGTGCTGTGGAGTGTGTCCATGTAAGGAGTGAAATTTTCATCATGTCCAACATGATTTTTAAGGGTCATGTGTGCGATAAGGTATATCCTAAAAAAAAAGGAAATTTGAATAGACACTTGTTAGAGGTTCATTGACTGTAAATAGAGAGAAAATGAAACATTTCACAAGTATAGTTGTAAAATCGTCAAAAAGCTGTTGCCAAACAGATATTTCGTCTTCTTCTCCTGAGTAATTGTACAACTAAAAGACCGTCGGTGCAAGGAAAACAGGTATTCACTGATGATGCGTAATTTTGTTGCTCGTAAAATGAGTTGTCAACACGTTTCACCTAGCCGCATGTAAAAACGGTAACTATCGTACTAATATAAGGAATTTCGCAGTAACTACGTTAACTGTATCTCTACATGTGTAAAGGCAATATGACAAGACTTTTTAATGCTTGATTTCAGTTATAAATGAGAAAAACAATAACTATCCCAAAAGATTGCTGCGTATGCAGTCTATTTTATTGAAGATGACATGTAAACATCAAAGATAAAAATGTCCACGCCAGGTGCATCTGAAGCGAAGCAATCCTATTGGCTCTAACTACCTTGAAATGCTTCGACCATAGATATTTATGGTCGAAGTTGAAATGCTATTTGATTGGACCCGTTTCGAGCCGAGCTGTTCCCAACGCCAAGTCAGCATTACGAAATATCGTATTCATGATCTATGGAACAAGGATTAATGTATGTATGTCAGAAGTATTTTAAACATGTATCCAGTTCATATCTTTTAGGAATCTCCTAAAATTCTCAATTTTTTATTGATTTATTACCCTCCTGTACTCAAATTTAGTAGATTTTTTTATCCTTGTATGTTTGAACACTTAACACAGGATGCTGCATGTCATGATCAGATAGCCTATTTACTATTGGATCTATGATATTTCTTTCTCTCTAAGTTTGTCTACAAAGATATTATCACTAGCAGTTGCAAACGTCACAGTTGGAATGGAGCGGAATGTCAGTGGTTTATGCACTGACCGAGCTTTTAAATAAATCCACATTAAAATCACCATCAACCACTATTTCCTTGTCGTTTACTATGAGATGGGACTACAGAGCTTCCAGTTTTTTTAATATAAAGGATGGATACCAACTCCTGCAGATAAAACTTGACGGCACCGTGACGGAACGGAACGGCGAATGTGAATGCCGCTATTTGAAATGCATTGTGGAATGTTTTAATGGGCCGGGACGTGGCGTGACGCCCAGTGTGAATTGGCCTTCATCAACACAACTGACCAATAAATGTAGGATCCCTCACGCAAAGGTGATGATTGCCGAAGCGACAGGGAGTATGATAACCACACAGACTGGTCCTAAACTAAATTTTCCAGGCCGTGTTTTCTTATTCTGAATGTCACGCAATATATCGCAACGTACTGTTTATACGTAAGTGTTACAGTCGGCGTTGAAAGATGGTGTAGCAAGGATCAAGGTAATTTCTCTTCTGGTTGCAACTGCATAACATTAACAATTGGATGTGTAGGTTTCCTACACTGTCATGGTCGCGGAAGACCTTTGGTCTGTGTGTGGACTGCTAAGCACGTGTAGGTGTTGTTTATAGTAGACAAGTAGAGGTTATAGAGCATTAATATTTTCAAAGCGCTTTTTGTTGTACCTACCTCATATAACAAACGGCAAAGAATTCGGCTAGTGCATTTTAACAGTTAATCTTGTCGATTTTTTTCAAGAAACGAAATGGTCGAAGAAATGAGAGCAAGGGTTGAAAATTCATTTAGGGAACTTAGCAATGAGATTGATAGGTCTCATATGCGAAAAATGCAAGCCGCAATGCATCGATGTGCAGCGAAATGTTGTGAAAATGATGCTGCCACAATCGAAGGTGTCCAGAAATGTGTTGATGACTGTGCCGCTCCTTTGACGAGTGCAGGGAAGTTTGTGACAAGTGAGTTCGATAGCATACAGAATAGACTTCAGCGATGTATCATGGATTGCAATGACCAAGTAAGGGACAAAATGGGACCAAATCCGACACAAGAGGAAGTTCAGCGGTACACCGCAGATTTTGAAAAATGTGCTATGAAATGTGTGGATAATATCGAGAAAGTAATTCCAGTAACAAGGAAGAAGATAAAGTCTGCCCTTGATGAATCGCTGAAACGTATGAACCTGTAAATGCCCGTGATTAAATAGTTTCAGCGAACAGCTGTACAGTGGTATAGTAATCAAGCCAAAGTCATGTGACCCGTGGCTGGCAAGAACTTGAATCTTTTAGTACTTTTGGTGTAACGGACCAGACTTGCTGATCAGATTATGTATCTGAATGTCTGTTGTAATAAAACTCGTTACATTTACTGTTGAAATTATGAAAGTTGCTGTGTTTATCTGCTTTTTCCAACAGGGTCAGTCCACATAACTTCAGTAGAAAAAGTTTTTACAAGAAAACTGAATAACTCTTGCCCGAATTCTATGACGATGGACGTAGAGTGTATTAAGAAATAAAGTGTCGTCTCCATAACATTAAAACTTGACCATTTTGCGTACATAACTAAGGCCCATGACTAAACATTTGTGTGTAAACGACTAAGGCACTTGATTACAAAAGTTAGACATTTACGATAATGTACACATGAGGGTATTAATGCGAATAATGAACAGCTTTGAACTCTTAATTTTTTACCCTACGACAGTACAAAGAAAAATTTATTATTGTAAGTGGAGTTACATATCGTTGCGAAATAACAGGATAACACACAAATATTGTTGAAAATTTTACGTGCCCCAACATGTTTTACAAGCTCACAGTTTGTTTTCTTGAGCAAATCCTGTCCTGTGTAGTTTTTATCATTTTAGAAGTATTGTCTGATCTTTTAAAACACATTGTCTTTAGTTATTGCTTTCAGTTTGTTAGGTAATTAATTGTAGTGTTAGACTGTCTGGTAGACATTTTTTTTATTATATGTGACTTAAGAATTAAATCTCTTATTCTGTGATCTGGAGTAGAGCTGTAAGTGTAACAAATACTAATATCTCTTAATTTGCACTATAGCTTGGTAGATAAGTCTATACTTAGATGGTGTTTAAATTTAGAACAATTCAAAGACATTTTTACAGTGCACTCAATTATCGTATGAAACACATTTTATTTTTTTACAGTGATACTAATTCTAATGTTCAGTTGGAATTCGTATCGCTGTTTTCTATAGAATGAAAATGGCAGCCACCTTTTGTGCACTCGGGTCCAAAAATAGCATACCATAGCTAAGGACCGAGTGTACATAGGGCTACTATGCTATTGATGGGACTCTTAAGCGCTTAACATACTGATGACAGACTCTGTATGCTTATTTACTTCAACTGACAGTCAGTGTTCATCCATAAAGATTTTGCGTTGTACGATCTGTGGAATTGTTATCTGCATTTAATGTAACGGTTCACGTTCCATATTCAAACTGAAGTTTTTGCAGTTTGATTTCTTTATATTCAGTATTACTCATTTGCCTTTTGTAAACACCCCAGTCGATTTCATCTGCTTTCTCTACCAGGACTTCTGATGTTTTATCGATAGTGACAATGTTGCTGTTTTCAAGAGAATTTCGTCCCCATTTTTAACATTGTCTGGAAGATAACAGTACTATGAAAAGTATGGTCATCATATAGCGGAGATTCTGAGACGCAGACAGATCTATTGTGTGGAAAATTGTAGCTGTATGTCAAAAACAGTGACATACTTATTCATCCATCTGGTATCTGTCTTCATAATGTAGGATTTGCAACGTAATGCAATGAAAATAAATATCTCAAAACTCTACAAACATACTGTACATATAACTATGCTTTAAGAAAATAGGACACATGGTTATGGCTTTCACGAAGAAATGATCCTGGCATTTGCCTGTAATCGTAAATCAGGTTGGTGGAATAGAGAAAAGCTCCATTCTAATGAATATAAGGTCAGCTTCATTATGGATGCACTGCGTCTTTCAGGTGACCCCTGTTGTACAATGTTTCATACTAACAGTTTTCCTTTTTATCGCCGCACACATCAAGGACCCTTGCTAATAACTGTGAAACCATGAAGCTGCTGCTATGCCCCTTGCACTGTCTCCAGTTGATCCAGAAAACTAACAAAATGCGTTATAAATCTTGCCACATCATTTTCTTGCAAAAGCATTACATTGTTGTGATGTGACAATGTGGTGTAGATATCCCTTTTCATTGTTAACCACTACTTTGAATCCTCCAAGTAATATTTAATAGTGTATTATATATTAATTGTAATGAATGTTTTAACCATTTTTTTTACACATCCTTTGGCAATTTATTGTACAGTTTCACTTCCTAATAGAGTGTGCAGTTTTGAGGTTTTTTCTTTTTACTTAGTGAATGTAAGTCCCAAAACTCATGAACCATGATTATGCATCGTACTGTTAGTGCAATATTTCATAGTGTTTTTACTGATACGCATAGCAGACTGTTAGATGTAGGCTACTCACTTGGTGCAGTAAGAATACCTAGCTTTCTAAATAGCTTTGCAATGAGCTTGTTTACTAGTTCTCGTTTTTATAGCCCATTTCTGCAGCATAAAAGGTAAATCCATGTTGGGTGCCTTCATTCCCCAGAAAAGACTCCAATAGCTGTAAACTGAGTATATGTAAGAAAAGCATGTCAGAGAAACACATGTGTTTGTATATTTCTTGTCTTGCAATTGTTTTACTAAAAATTTGTTGTCAGCAGATGTGACACCTTCATAATTGGGGCTGGAACCGTTTTTATACCTGCTGACTTCTAATTTTTGTGATATCTGTAATGTCATCCTGACTTAAGCTCTCTCATGAGGAACAATGTCATTGTAGTTGCTGTTTATGTCATTGTTAGTATTACATGTGTTTTAGGAAGATTTATTTGCAGGTCCTCTGCAGTAGCAGAGAAAAATTCATTTACAAAATGTGGCAATTCTTGGGGATTTTCAATTATTCTGCTCTCATTCTTGATTTGTCTGTTACTCTAACTACTTGTGTGCATTTCCCAGTTTCTTGTCTTATGGCATCCCGTGCTGCTTTGCTTTTATTCCCCGCATTTCATATTATTTTGTCATTGAATAATTTTTTTTGCGGCAGTACCCTCGTGTATATTTCTTATATCTTTTATAGTAATCTAGGAACTGTAGGTTACTGTAATGCTCCTGTAAAGAATTTTGAAATTTAAGTGTTTAGGAGGACTTTAAAATACCCACAGTTATCCATTTTCCTTAGCTGCTGCTGTAGAAGTGACTACTTTTGGAAATGCCTCCTCAAATATTAATTTAAATGATATGCAGAATTTTGAACTTTGCACCCACATTGCTTTCATTACAGACATCATTTCAGGTTTGACTTGCCAGTGCCCTAGAAAATGTTCGTGTTTTATGGTCTGAGAAAATCTTTATGTAGACCTGCAGTTTTGCTGGTCTAATAAGTCTGTCTTTGACTTTATAATCTGACAGTAATGATCAGAAAGGGCAAGATCTGTTATAAATACTATACAATATTCTCTGTTGCTGTTTATAAGTACATGGTATAAGACTGATGCTGAGATTTTTGATACCCTAGTAGCAGTGTTTACCATCGGTGTCATGCCAAAAGTGCTCAAAACATTTAGGAAGTTATTACTAATTTCACCCTCAACATCTTTGTTAGTACTTATGGCTCCACGTAACGTAAAGTTAGTTTTGGTGGCTCAGACTTTTTCCAGGACCTCGGTTAATTTGTTAGGGAGGTTCCACATTACTACTATACACACAGAATGATTAACTTATTATGAATGTATAGCTATATTAGTTCAATGGCCACCAATTCAAAATGTTTATCTACACTGATTGTGATCAGATCGCTTTTGGCTTTAAAATGTGCACCACTTCACGTATAAATACAGTCCCTCACCTTTTACATGTACACGCATACTCTATAGGACACTGTATGGTGTGTGCAGAAGGGTACCATTACTAGTCATTTCCTCTCCTGTTCCACTTGCAAATAGAGCAAGGGAAAAACAACTGTCTATATACATCCGCATGAGCCCTAACTTCTCATCTATTATCTTTGAGGTCCTTACATGTAATGTTTATTGGCATCAGTAGAATTGTTCTGCAGTCAGTCAGTTCTCTAAATTTTCTCAATAGCGTTTTTAAAGAACATCGCCTTCCTCCAGGAATTTCCATTTGAGTTTCCGAAGCATCTCCATAATGCTTGCATTCTCTTCTGTCCTACTGATAGCAAATCTAGCAGGCTTGAATTGCTTTGATGTCTTCCTCTATTCTGACCCGATACGGATCCCAGACACTCTAGCAGTACTCACGAGTAGATCACACTAGTGTCCTACGTGTGGTCTCCTGTACAGATGAACCAATCTTTCCCAAAATTCTTCCAATAAACTGACATTGAGCATTCGCCTTCCCTACCACAATCCTCACTTGCTCCTTGCATTTCATGTCACTTTGCAGTGTTACACCCAGATGTTTAAACAATGTGACTATGCCAGGCAGGACGCTATTAATGCTGTATGTGAACATTGTGTTTTTCTTCCTACTCATCCGCATTAACTTATATTTTTCTACATTTAGAGCTAGCTACCATGCCTTGCACCAACTAGAAATTTTGTATAAGTCATCTTCTATCCTCCTACAGTCACTCAACTTCGACACCTTCCCAAACATCACATCAAACAAACGCAGATTGTTGCCCGTCCTGTCCACCACATCATTTATGTATATAGATTCCTTACTATGCCCTTGTCTGTGTTGAACACTCATCATTGAGGACAACATACTGGATTCTGTTACTTAAGGTAGTTCTACAGTAGTAACTTGTACATTCATGTGAACATAGCACAATATGCTGTGTTTCAGTATCTATACATCAGTGCTCTGAAATTCTTACGGCTCTGCTTTACAAAGAATATAATTAAACTACACTGTTGGTGTGTGTTAATTTTAACAAACTGTACATTTTGATGAAAAATCGATAATTATGAGTAAATTGCTGCAGGGTTTGTGCAGTTTGGTATGACACATCCTATCTATGTACGCTACGTAGAAATCTCCAAACTGGTTGGGATACTTTCGAGGGAAGGGAGCCTGTTATACCGGTTTATACTACAAAAAGTGCAGTCCTGCTATCCATTACAACAGGTATTTGATCCTATGTGGCCTCACAACGACCTGCTATATTAACAGTAATGAAATCCACCATTGTCATCAGGTGCTACATTGAGGAAATTCTGTATTAATATATTTGAAATTTTTGCTAAAAAGTTTGCTTTGTATGATGCCTGTACTATCTCTGCCTTCTGTGATGTGTTTTCCAGATTATATCAGAACCATTCATTTACTACTACTCGTAAACCTAGTAATTTTAGTTTCTTGGATATTATTTTATGGTCAAAAGTGTCAGTGACCTTGTATAGTTTCAAAAATTTATCAGTTTTGCAGGTCTTGTTTTCTAGTGTGTGGAGTACCATTTGCGTAAACTTTGCTATGCTTGACTCTGTGCTTCTACTAAGTACACAGGCTGCCACTTTTTCTATGCCTGCTGACAGTAAAACAAAATTTCGTCTGTTTTCTCAACTTCAAGTTCTGCAGTGGGAATAACATTATTCTATTTAGTGCAAGTAAATGAAGATGGGAAGGGAGACGTGATACTGCAAGAATAAGTTAACAGCACTGGATAAGTTATAGCATTTGTTGATCCAGAGGAAGTTTTGTCAACTGGAATACACTCGTTCAAATTCTGAAGGTCGCACGTAGGAAATACGGAGATGAACGATTATCCACAACTTGTGCAGAAACTAAACTGCAGTTATAAGAGTCAAAGGACCTAAATGGAAGGATATATTTGAGAAGGGAATTAGGCAGGGTTGCATCTCATCCCCTATACTGTTCTGCCTACACACTGAACAAGCCGTGTGGAAAACCAAGAAGATATTGGGAAAGGAAATTAAAGTTAAGGGATAAGTAGTACACACACACACACACACACACACACACACACACACACACACACACACACACACTAGGAAAGGGGATAGGGACTAGTGAAGGTTGAAACAGGGGGTTATGGGAACATAGGATATACTGCAGGGAGAGTTCCCTCTTGCACGATTCAGAAAAGCTGGCGTTGATAGGCAGGATACAGATGACACTGGGTTTGAAGCAGTCATTGAAGTGAAGTGTGTTTTTTCGGGCAACATACTCAGCAACTGGGTGGTCCAGCTATCTTGGCACAGTTTGTTGGTGGCCATTCACGCAGACAGACTGCTCGCTGGGTTTCATGCCCACACAGCACAGTGCTTGCAGCTTAATTTGTAGATTACACGACTGCTCTCAAAGATAGCCCTAACTTTGATTGGATATGTGATTATCTGTGACCGGAGTGGAGTTGGTGATGGCGGGAAAGTGGATAGGGCAGGTCTTGAATCTAGGTCTGCTACAAGGATATGAACCTTGAGGTAAGGACTTGGGAGCAGGGATGGAAAAGGATGTTGCGTAGGTTTGGTGTTGTGGAATACCAATGTATGAGGGGTGGGAGGCTCTTGGGTAAGACATTCCTCAGTTCAGGGCATGGTAAGAATTAGTCAAAACGCTGATGAAGAATGTGATTCAGCTTTTTCTGTCCTGGGTGGTACTGAGTTGTGAGGGAGCACTCCTTTCTGGACGTACAGTGGGAATCTGAGAGTTGGTAAGTGACTTAAGAGACAAGGCATGGGAGATCTGTTTCTGTACAAGGTTAGGGGGGTAATTTTGGTCTATGGAGGACTCAGTGAGACCTGTGGTATATTTGGAGAGGGTCTGCTTGTCATAGGTGCAAAGGCTACCAGTGGCTAGGCTTTATGGAAGGGATTTCTTGGTATGGAATGGGTGGCATCTGTCGAAGTGAAGATATTACTGATTGTTGGTAGGTTTGATATTGATGTAGTTATCAACGTGGCCATCTTTGAGGTTAAAATCGTGGAAGGTGGCTTGTTGCATTGAAGAGGACCAGGTGAAGCGAACGAGGCAGATGGCATTGAGATTTTGGAGGAATGAAGATAGTTTGCCCTCAACCCCATTCCAGGTCATGAATGTATCATCAATGAATCTAAACCAGCTGAGGGTTTGATATTCTGAGTGGTTAGGAGGGATTGCCCTAGATGGCTCATGAACAGGTTGGCGTATGATGGTGCCATGTGGGTGCTCATTGGTGTACCACATATTTGTTTGTGGGTGATGTCCTCAAAGGGGAAGTAATTGTGGATAAGCATATAGTTGGCTATGGTGAACAGGAAGGAAGTTCCCAAAATGAGATTTTCACTCTGCAACAGAGTGTGCGCTGATAAGAAACTTTCTGGCGGATTAAAACTGTGCGCTGGACCGAGACTCGAACTCGGGACTTTTGTCTTTTGCGGGAAAGTGCTCTACCATCTGAGCTTCCCAAGCATGACTCATGCCCCGTCCTCACAGCTTTACTTGTGCCAGTACCTCATCTCCTACCTTCCAAACTTTACAGAAACTGTTCTGCAACCTTTGCAGAACTCGCACTCCACCACCTAGAAACTGATGTTATAATCCTACCTGCTGACAAAGGCCCCACCATTGTGGTTTTGAACCACAGTGATTACCTGACAGAAGGACTCCGCCAGCTGTCAGATTTATTCACCCATAAAGCCCTGCCACAGTGACTGTGTTCCGGAAATACAGGATCTCCAGTGTCTCCTCAAATTTTTAGGCCCATTGTAAAACATCTCCCCTCAGTATATTTATCTCCTCACCCCTACTACTCCCTGACCCCTTACCTTCTACATTCTTTGCAAAGGATATAAAATAAACCATCCACGATGCCCCATTGTGTCCAGTTACTATGTCCCCACTGATAGAATCTGTGCTCTTGTGTACCAATACCTTCAGACTAGTACCCATAATCTACCTCCTATATCAAAGACACCAACCATTTCCTCCATCAACTCTACACAGTTCCTGTTTCTTTACCACATGGCACCCTGCTCATCATTATAGAAGCCATCTCTCTCTTCACTCACATCCCCTACACCAATGTCCAATTGATTCCAAACCTACAACCTCCTTCCTGTTCAACATGACCAGCTATATCCTCACCCACAATTACTTAACTTTTGAATGTATCACCTTCAAACAAATTTGTGGTACAGCAAAGGGCTCTCACATGGCACCATCATATGGCATTCAATTCCTTGTCATCTGGAAGAATCCTTTCTGACCACCCAGAATCCCAGAGTGCTCACCCGGTTCAGATTCACTGATGATATCTTCGTGATCTGAATCAAGGGCGAGGATATCCTATCCACATTGCTCTATAACCTCAACACCTTCTCGCACATTGGCTTCATCTGGTCCTCCTCAATGCAACAAGCCACTTTCCTCAATATTGACCTCCACCTCAAAAATCGCAACATCAGTACCTCTGTCCTTATCAAACCTATCAACCACCAGAAATACATCCACTTTGACGGCGGCCACCCATTCTATATGAAAATTCCCTGCCATACAGCCTCGTCACTCATAGCCATCGCATGTGTAGTGACAAGCAGACGCTCACCACATATACCGAGGGTCATATTGAGATCTCCATAGACCAAAATGACCCTCCCAACCTCATCATGCCTTGTCTCTCAAGTCACCTCCCACATTCGCGCCATTCCACCACAAAGGAGCATTTCTCTAGTGACTCAGTACCACCCAAACTGGAGCAGCTGAATCACATTCTCCACCAGGGCTTCGACTACCTTTCTTCATGCTCTAAGAGAAGAATATCCCGCCCACTCTCCTCTGCCAGCCACCGAACTTATGCAGTATCCTTTTCCATCCCTGCTTCACTCTGCTCCCAAGCTCTTGCCTTACGGCTCATATCTCTGCAACAGGCCTAGGTGTACGACCTATCCCATACATCCTCCCACCACCACCACCACCTACTCCAGTCCAGTCACAAGCTTGACCTATACAATCAAAGGCATCTGTGAAAGCAGTCATGCCATTTACAAATTAAGCTGCAACCACTGTGCTGCATTCTATGTGGGCATGATAACCAGCAATATGTCTGTGTGCATGACTGGCCACTGACAAACTGTGATCAAGAGACAGCTGGACCACTCTGTAGTGGAACATATTGCCCAACACGATTTGTTTCATTCCAATGAGTGCTTCACAGGCTGTGCCATCTGGAGTTTTCCTATCTACATCAGTGTTTCTGAGTTGTGCAAGAGGGAACTCTCCCCGCAATATATCCTACATTCCCCTAACATCCCTGGCTTCAACCTCGACTTGTCCCTGACCTTCACCCATCTATCCCCTTCCCTACTCCCTGACCAGTACTGCACAGCTATTTGTTACACCAGTGTACCCATTAGTCTCTCCTACCCTGTCCCCACCATGTTCCTGTATGCTTCCACAAGCAGCATAACAGTCTCAGCCACTCCAAACCTGCTGTGCCCCCCCCCCCCCCCCACCACCAAGCCTCTTTCTTACCCCTTTCCCCATCAGCCGCAGTTTGCAGTGTGGCCTCAGTGGCCAGACACTGGTCTTGTGTTTACGAGTCATACTGGCATGAATGTGTGCAAGTTTTCTACTTTAGAAGAAGGCTTTTTGTCTGAAGGCTCATGTGTATAGCAGTCCTTTTGTTCTGCCTGTCTGCAACTCAACATGTCCCCTATACGGTGATAGCAATATTTTCCATTGTTTCATTTTGCCTGGAGCTTTAAAATTCTCCATGGAATTAAAATTGTTTTGAATTTTCTTCATTTATAGGTTGGGTTATTTGATTGATTAAATTATGAGACACATCCTCTGGCCAGTACTTACTTCAGGAAGCAAAATTTACGGTACTGCTGACTGTTAGTTATGAATGTGATACACTTCCTAGCTTTTAGAACCAACAGCTCTTTCCTTGGTGAGGAGAAAAGGGATAGATTGGTGAAGGTTAAAAAGGACGTGCAGGTGGCTTAGATCCCAGAATGAGGGAGACTCATCATTAGTGAAGGTGTGAGTAGAAGTAAATGAAAAAGGGGGGGGGGGGTGAGATAGAGGAGTAGATCAGAGATAATACATTGGTAAGCACTGTGGTTGTTTCAGTCCAGAAAAAGTCACTGCACATGTAATAAAAAATTATGAAAAAGATGGCAAATCGGGGAGGGGGATGTTAATGGAGATTAAGACAGGAAAGTTTTTGGGATGCAAGGATGTGATGGAGCGCAAGTTCTTATCTTCAGAGTTCAGGGAAAGTAGTGTCAAGTGAGGTAGCCCAAATAGCCCATGAGGTGTAGCAGGCACTCAGATCCCTTGAGACATGCTGTAAAGCAACTGAGTATTGGCTATCCCTAAGGCTGACAATTCTTGTTTGTCCATTTATGAGCTCAGCCAGTTTAGTGGCAATTATGTATAGGTAATGTGCTGAGTAATGGGCACAAATTAATTGATAAACAATCCCTGTGGTTTCACAAATTGCCCTGTGGAATTGTAGAATTTACCAGTGGTGGGGCCCGGCAAAGACTATATGGTGGGAAAAATTGCATGGGAAGGAGCCTTGGGGTAGCAGTAACTGTTTGGGAATGTTGTGAGGCTAAACTACGATTTACTGAGGTTAAGGCAGCAATGAATAGTGACAGTGGGGAGGATATTGGGGAGAGAGGATCACATTTCAGGGTTCTATTTCAGAAAGTCATTGCCTTTTACAGAGTAAAGTACTGAGCCCAAGGTAGTACTGAGTGATGAGAGGGGTGCTTCTGAGCTGCTTTTCCAAACTGTGAACTGTACCAGTCAGGGGATGGGAGGAGGCTACTGGTCAGGAGATTTATTTGTGGATAAAACTTGTGAAGTAGTTGTGGGAAAGGTTAAGTGTGGGAGAGATTGCTGCTATAGATGTAGAGTGATTCAGTGGTATGGCAGGTATGTTTTCCATAGATTATTGGCTGGTTTTACATGGGCTGATGTTTGGATGTGGGTTTCAGTGAGGTCAAAGTCAAGAAAGATGCTCTGGATTGAATCAGCTGAATGAGAATTGCCCGAGTAACAGTCGGATTGTTGCAAGAATTGAAAGTCTTCTTTGCCACTAATCTGGATAACCCAAATGTTGTCAATAAACTAGTACAGAGCCAGGTGGTCCAGTCCATCTGTCTCGAGGCAACCATCCTGGTTCCCACAGCAGTTTTCTTTGTTTGTTTGTACATCCACATCTAGGTACATCCCCTGCAAGCTACCGTATGGTTCCAGGCGGAGGATACCTTGTATCACTACTGGTCTTTTCCTTTCCTGTTCCACTTTCAAACAGAGTGAGGGGAAAAAAACTGTCTATATGCCTTTGTACAATCCCTAATTTCTTGTCTTTGTAGTCCTCATGTGAAATGTATGTTGGTGGTAGTAGAATCATTCTGCAGTCAGCTGCAAATGCCAGTTGTCTAAAGTTGTCAATAGTGTTTCATGAAAACGTCGTCCTCTTCCCCAAAGGGATTAACATAAGTTCACAAAGAATCTCCATAATGCTCGCATGGTGGCCAAACCTACCCGTAACAAATATAGCAGCACACCTCTGAATTGCTTCAATGCCTTACCCAACCCAGTGGGGATCCAAAATTCCTTAGCAGTACCCAAGAATTGGTCGCACAAGTGTTCTGTTTGTGATCTCCTTCATAGGTGAGTTACTCTTTGCTAGGATTTTCCCAATAAACTCAAGTTGACCTGTCACCATCCCTGCTTCTGGCCTTACCTGTTCATTACATTTCATATCACTTTGGAAAGTTATTCCTAACTGACATGACTGAGTCAAGAAGCACACCAGTTGTACTGTATTTGCACATTAATTGATTGATTTTCCTATTCTTCTGCATTTTGATTTTCCTATTCATCTGCATTAACATATGCTTTTCTATGTTTACAGCAAGCTACAATTCATCACACCACATACAAATTCTAAGTCAGCCTTATCCTTCTATAGTCACTCAACTAAGATATGTCCCCATACACTACAGGATCATCAGCAAGCAGTCACAAACTGCTGTTCACAACTCTGTTGGATCATTTATGTATAGGAAGAACAAGACGGTCCTATCACTTTTTCTGAGGCACTCCTGAAGATACCCTTGTTTCTAACACACGCTTGCCATTGACAACAATATACAGGGTTCTATTACTTAAGAAGTCTTTGAGCCATTGACATATCAGGGAACCTAATCTATTTGCTTTGACTTTTGTTAACAGTTTGCAGTGGGACTCTGTGTATGGTCCACAGAAGTGAAGTACTTGGTAAGGATGAAGTTGGCTAAGGTGACAACAAACAATATTTTTGGAAGACTTTCAGCTGACCAATGGGAGAGAGAGTGTCCTTGGGCTGACATGATACATGTATCTGGAATGTTTGTGTAAAGTGATGTTGTGACGATGGTGATGAGGGTTATAGGTGCAAAACGGATAGGAATTATTTTGAAGAGAGTGATTGGTGTTTAAAGTAGTGCTTAACTGGGCTGAGATGTATTCAATGGGGGCTTTTTAGCCAGCTACTATGAGATGGCCAGGATGGTTGTACTTGGATATTTTGAGAAGTAGTTAAAAGTGGGATTTTGTGGGTCAGGAAGGGTAAGGAGTGCTATGAAAGCAGCTGCTAGTGTTTATGACAGTCCTAGCTTTTTCAGTATTTTTGTAACACAGTCTGGGCAGTTGTAATGGGATCATTAGGGATAATTTTGTATGTCAATATAATTTTGTATGTCAGTGTCCAGTGCGGCAGCCAGTGACAGTGTGTGTGTGTGTGTGTGTGTGTGTGTGTGTGTGTGTGTGTGTGTGTGTGTGTGTGTGTACACACACGCGCGTGCGTGCGGATGAAAGCCTTTTTAGCTGAAAGCTTTTGACAGTCATTTTGTTGTGCCTATCTGCAACTCAACATATCCACTATATAACAAGCAGTGATCTATCCTTTTCATAATGTTATCATTTTTCCAGCGCGTCTTTTCCATTGTTTGATTTTGTTCTTACTGACCTGGTTATCATGGATTTTAAGGTTGGTTACATAGTTTGGTTAGTTTGGAATGTGATTACTTGCTTGTCAGTTGGCACCAATGAATCTCAACACAAAAATACAATTGCCATAATAGATTAATGTGTAGCATAGCCCTGTACATACATTTGGGAGAGATGGGGGATTGTGGGGATGAAGTTTAGGAAAGTCTCACAGTATTTGATGTGTTGTTTTGCCCTCTTATGTCCTTCTCACAAGCCCATAAGGAATTGCACACTGTCCAATTGTCTTTTCACGATGACTGCATGGGCTATCAAGGCTAATATCAACATCGTGGGTATGTGCGTCTTGTCTGGGGAACGGTTTTGCAATAGGAATGCTGAATGTCATAATTTGTATGTCGCATGGATCGCTCCTGTTTGTCAGCTGCCTGGATCTCATGGTTACTAGGCAAATGTGCCAACCATTCTGCCACTGTAACATAGTGGTTACCACAGTTGCATGAACTACCCTAGTCCTATACCCTCTCTAACAAACACTTCGGTTCACTCTTCAGCCCGTTTTCCCATTCCTAAATTGTCAGTATTGCTGAGGCTGAGGAATAGCACTCCAGCTTTGTACATTATGGGGGAATCCTGCCTGCACCTCAGGCACAGGTGATCTGTTGATCTGATGGAATTCCATTTTTCTGGAGATAAATGAGTCTCAACTTTATCTTCGATAACAGTAGTCTGGGTAGCTGTGATAGTCCCAACACTACGGTGGTGTAGGGGTTAGCACATTTGCCTGGTAAGTAGGAGCTCAGGGTTCAAGTCTTTGTTGGCTATCTGTCTGTGAACAAATGTGCCACTGCTCCATAGTGCGTCACAGATAGCGAGGACTTCCCAGCTGCTGTGCCACACGATGTTCCACAGCACAACACTCGCAATCGCCACCTGCTAGCTTCAGCACCGCACCAGCCCTAGCCATTGGTGATCATCTTCCTTTTTGCAATGATTTGGTGAGTTTCTCAACAAGCAACATGATGATGTTTAAC
Source organism: Schistocerca gregaria (assembly GCF_023897955.1). Lineage (NCBI taxonomy): Eukaryota > Metazoa > Arthropoda > Insecta > Orthoptera > Acrididae > Schistocerca > Schistocerca gregaria. The sequence goes on along the minus strand of NC_064928.1, from coordinate 244,289,918 downwards.
TGGTCGAACACCACAGCGCAATTTGCTTTTGACTGCAAATACCATAAACCATCTGCTTTCGATACACAAGAGTGGATGTATGAAGATCTCAGAATAGAGAAGAACGAAATAGAAGGGCTGAAGCTAGACTTCACGCTGTTCAGCTTCTTCTTGAAACTTAAAATGGCGGTCAGATACGAGACACTTGTAAATGTAAATGGGGAATCAGAACATTTAAGCACAGCAATGGTCGAGTTAGTGAAGTGAAAATTATGTATGCCAGACTTGAAGTGAGAACTATTGAGTATGTAACCTCCCATTTGAGGTACCAAATCAGGAAGTGAAACACTGCCTCAGACTGTATGGAGAAGTTCTCTCTGTAATGAGAGACTTCTGAGGTGCAGGCCAGGAGTCAAGCCTGTCAGCATAGTTTTAAGAAACACGTGCCATCCTTCATGGTTATAGGGGACACGGGGGGTCATGCAGCATAGCGGATAACCACCAACATGCTCCATCTGCAGCTCAACCAAGCATATGCATGGAAGCTGCCCGATAAACAAGAGAATGGTCAGCTGCCACATGAAAACACTGAAAACTGGACGGAGCAGGCAGGAAGTTATGCCGGAATTTTGTTGGGCGAGAGCCTGCGCACAAATGATGAGCTGGCCATATTGGAAGTAGCGGTGGTGGTCGTGCCATTGAGGCCGTCCAGCTGGCAACACCGGCCCCAGCAGTAGCCACCACAGGCAGCGTAGGGGACAAGCAATCCTGAGCTCAGACTCGGACAACAAAAACTCAATGGAGGCCAACTGCTAGCCAGTGGGTGAAGGCACACATGCCACCAAGCCATCAGCTGTGCCTGTCATCATAACAGCCAGGCCCAGCCCTGACACCGTCACACCCACATGCACTTCATACACCGAGGCAGGCGAGATGGTGATAAAGAAACTAGTCACAAAACTCACATGCATCCTCAAAGAAGCAGATGACAAACCAAAAGACAAATGACAACTGGCAGTCATTGTCCAGAGCAGCAGACAAGAAAGCCAAAGAAAAGAAAAGATGGTCATGTCCTGTGCAGAGGTGTCGGACACACTCTCTGCAATGACAGGAGTGCAAAACACAGAGGTCAGCCTACAGTCAGACAGGCCACAGCACAAAGAAGAAATATCCCAGTAAATTATGCCAAATGCATAAATGCTTGAGGTGGGAGACTGCAAGATTATCTTGTGCAATGTAAATAAAAAGAGATGCTCTTATACACTTCTTGCAGCACATAACAGCCAACATAATAATGCTACAAGATGTAGTACCTTCGGGAATAGAATGGGTACCAGAATATGACATTTTCACCAACATCGATCCAGAAACCCAACATGGAAACTGCAATTGTGGTCAGACAGGACACAGAAACTGGAAAAGCAAAACCGATGTTCAATGACCACAGAATTGTAGTCAACGTAGAGGGAACCCTGACTTGAGCGGAGAAATGGACAGCTGTCACATATGTAGAAATCTGTCTGGCAATGTTTTCTGATCATTGTATTAGTGTAACATTCAGCTCCTGCGAAAAAACACACTGGAAGATGGAAACTGAACGTGCAGCATCTGCTTGATGGGAGTTTTACATGTAGAAATTACAAAAACAGTAGAATAATACACAGAGAGATGAGGCACCCACAGTTCCATCACAGAGTGGTGGGTGCAACAAGCCAAGCCAGTGATCAGAAGAATGTTAATAAGATCCAGAACAGAGAAGGCATTCTGGTGAAGAAACATGGTAGACTTTTGTGCACTGTGCTTGACAGATGCTCCAAACGCCCCAGAGGATGACCTTCTGTACCTGACGCACACGAGGAAACTGAAGGCACGACTCCTCAATAGCAAGAAACAAGAAATGCAAGGAGTTATCACTCGGAGCTCCACGGTGACAACGGAGATGACCCGGCCACGTTGCACCACCTGCACAGAGAGAGACAAAGGGCCAGCAGCGACACAGTCTCAGAGATCTGTGACATCGAAGGAAGGAGGCTGACAATGAAGAGAAAAATCATGGGCTATAGCGAAGAGCAATTCACCAACCTCTTTGGCAAAGCTGAGATAGGCAACACTGAAGTCATGCAAGCAAATCCTCCAAGAAACCTGACAAGCTCTAACAAAGTCTGACCCAGCCCTCCTCACAGAACAAACCACACACTGGGCTAAAAGTCAACTTAAAACACAGTGTAAAAGGAAGAGTACTGGGAGCCAATGGCTCCCAAGTGAATTTTATAAACACTTCTGGGATGTAATCGGCGAATTCATCATGGAAGTGGCCAGCAAAATTATAAATGGGAAAGAAATACCACCCACTGTCCTGGAAGGGACGGTAATTCTGATCCCAAAGAAACAGGCAGCGAAACATATTCATGACTGCAGGCCCATAATGCTACTAAATGCCAACTATAAAACAGTTGCAAAATTTTCCTTGGAAAATATAAAAGTATGCACAAAGGAGGACATCGCCTGTGGCAGACATGTAGTGCTGGGAGGGGGCATCTTCTGTGCTGTCACCACATACAGGGACATAATCTCGCATGCAGCAACAACTAATACTACAGCAGCGATTATATCAATCAATGTCTACAATTCTTTCAATAGGACGAGTCACTGTTACCTAATAAAACACCCATGCATGTTGGTTGCGGGCCAAAATTCGTATGAGTCATCAAAAACATTGTCACAAATACCAATTCAAAGATTACAATGAATGAATGGACGTCAGGAAGGGGAAAAAAAGTCAGTGTGCCAAGGGTGTCCTTTCTCCACCTATTTTTATACACTAATGTAATGAATTGTGAATCATGTTTCATTATTATGCAAATTGCTTATTATTAGATATCATGCTTGTTTTTGTGCCATTTACTTATATTGTGTCTTTTGTTTATCTTTTTTCTGTTCTCTCACATAAAATAAGCCATTCATTAATTGGCTACTATTTGTCTCGGATGCCAAAAATAAGTCCTTTATTACATAATTTTGTAAATCCCTTTCCCTTAAAAGATCTTGAGAGGACAACAAATGAACCAATGAAAAATTGCTAATAACAAAAATCCTTACACCACAACTTTTTTTTTAATTGCTAGAACAATTATCAGCAAAAATTATATTGGGAAAAAAGGCTAATTGTAAATCCAAAGACATCAATCAACAAACAAAAACTATCAAACATAGAAATGAAAATTTGTACCTCCAATTGTAACAAAAATGGAAAATTCTGCAAACCGTGGTGCTATTGTTTTTGTAAATAAAAGTTTGTTTGTTAAAAGCCTTCCTGTCTGTGGCACAAATTTTAATTTTTGCTTCAGCTTCTATCCTTATTGAAGATAAAGCTGAGGCTTGTATGTCTCCAGGAAAATGTAATCCCATCTATTGAGGTACCAGGGATTAACTTCCATGGTACTAGAGGCAGCAGTAGAGGATAAAAACTGTAGAGGAGACAGACTGGCATACATCTAGCAAATAACTGAAGATGTAGGTTGCAGTTGATTCTTTGAGGTGAAAAGGTTAGAACAGAGAGGAATTTGTGGTGGTGGTGAATCAAACTAGTGAGAAGACTGATTAAAAAGAAAATCTTATACAGGTTGTTTCATTGATCATGACTGGGCCTAATATCATGAAATAAGTGTCAAACGAAAAAACTGCAAAGAACAAAACTTGTCCAGCTTGAAGGGGGAAACAAGATGGCGCTATGGTTGGCCCGCTAGATGGCGCTGCCATAGGTCAAATGGATATCAACTGTGTTTTTTAAAAATAGGAACCCCTATTTTTTTTATTACATATTTGTGTAGTACGTAAAGAAATGTGAATGTTTTAGTTGGACCGCTTTGTGACAGGTGGCGCTGTAATAGTCATAAATGTATGGCTCAAAATTTTAGACGAACAGTTGGTAACAGGTAGGTTTTTTTTAAATTAAAATACAGAACGTAGGTATGTTTCAACGTTTTATTTCAGTTGTTCCAATGTGATACATGTACCTTTGTGAACTTATCATTTCTGAGAAGGTATGCTGTTACAGCACGATTACCTGTAAATACCACATTAATGCAATAAATGCTCAAAACGATGTCCGTCAACCTCAATGCATTTGGCAATACGTGTAACGACATTCCCTCAACAGCGAGTAGTTCGCCTTCCGTAATGTTCGCACATGCATTGACACTGCGCTGACGCATGTTGTCAGGCGTTGTCGGTGGATCACGATAGCAAATATCCTTCAACTTTCCTCACAGAAAAAAATCCGGGGACGTCAGATCCAGCGAATGTGCGGGCCATGGTACGGTGCTTCAACGACCAAGCCACCTATCATGAAATATGCTATCCAATACCGCTTCAGCCGCACGTGAGCTATGTTCCAGACATCCATCATGTTGGAAGTGCATCGCCATTCTGTCATGCAGTGAAACATCTTGTAGTAACATCAGTAGAACATCACTTAGGAAATCAGCATACATTGCACCATTTATGTTGCCATCGCTAAAATGGGGACCGATTATCCTTCCTCCCATAATGCCGCACCATACATTAACCCGCCAAGGTCGTTGATGTTCCACTTGTTGCAGCCATCATGGATTTTCTGTTGCCCAATAGTGCATATCGTGCCGGTTTACGTTGCCGCTGTTGTTGAATGATGCTTCATCGCTAAATAAACACGTGCAAAAAATCTGTCATCGTCCCATAATTTCTCTTGTACCTTTGGCAGAACTGTACATGACATTCAACGTTCTCACCATGCAATTCTTCGCGCATAGAAATATGGTACGGATGCAATCGATGTTGATGTAGCATTCTCAACACTGACGTTTTTGAGATTCCTGATTCTCGTGCAATTTGTCTGCTACTGATGTGTGGATTAGCCGCAACAGCAGGCAAAACACCTACTTGGGTATCATCATTTGTTGCAGATCGTGGTTGACGTTTCACATGTGGCTCAAATAACGTAAGTATCCAACGAATGGTCTGAACACTTGGATGATGCCGCCAGGATACCGAGCAGCATACATAGCACACGTCCGTTGGGCATTTTGATGACAATAGCCATACATCAACACGATATCTACCTTTACCGCAATTGGTGAAAAGTCCATTTTAACATGGGTAAAGTATCACAAAGCAAATACCATCCACACTAGCGGAATGTTACGTGAAACCACGTACTTATACGCTTGTGATTATCACAAAGCGAGAAAAGTGGTCCAACTAAAACATTCATATTTCTTTATGTACTACACGAATATGTAATAAAAAATGGGGCTTCCTATTTAAAAACGCGCAGTTGATATTCGTTTGACATATGGCAGTGCCATCTAGCGGGCCAACCATAGCGCCCTCTGGTTTCCCCCTTCAAGCTAGGCGAGGTTCGTTCTTTGTAGTTTTTTCGTTTACTGCTTATTCTGTGAGATATTTGGCCCGGTCACTATCAATGGACCACCCTGTATATGTTGTTCATGTATTTCTGTTTGATTGTGGCTATATTCCTAATAGTTTGTATTCCTGTTGTAAATTTGACACCGTTTGTCCAATAATTATTGGTGGGTGATTAAGATGTGGGGGAAAAGAAATAGTAATAGAGTAGTAGGAGGTGGCCAAATGAGAAGTTCCGAGATTAATCAAAAATCTCTTATTGCCAGCAGCTGCTATGAAAATTTTTATTATTGCTGTTGTATTCAATTGTTACTGATTATCAGGCACAAGAAATTTCCCAATCACAATAACTGTGTGAGTACAGACATGACATTTTACACCATGGTACATAATATGGAAACCACAAATTGGACAACAAAACTCAATACTTAAAATTTAAACACTGTTCAGAGGGTCCATTGTGTCAATAACAAATGAGTAGTCTCTTACACAATGTCCAACCTTAAGAGAGTTGTAAACAATTGGAATATCATCACTGTACACACTGTCCAGTTTACGTTTTTGATTTATGTAGATTGGGATGGATCATTACATTTGAATCCACACATACTGTAAGAGAATAAATAAAATTTTTTACAAAGATTGGTCGAATGCTTTGTAAAATGATTTGTCTAAAAGTAAGAAATGAAACAAGTTAAGGTAACACTTGAAGCGCCTTTGAATGGTGCTCAATATCATGTACAGCAGTTGGGACACTCACATGTTAGTGACATGACAACTAAGTGAAATTCCACTAGCATAATATCCTCTCGAATTCTTTAAAATTTGAAGACCCTAAACTGAACATTCAACATTAAATTTTCAACCAGCATCTCATTTGCTCTACATGATTTTAAGCATAATTCAAAAGCTTATCAAATGTTTCGTCTGTTTTTTCCTTGCTTTTATACAAGTCATTTGACCAATCTTTTTTTTTTTTCAAAAATTTTACTTATTTCCAAGTTTCACTCAGAAAACTTGATGTCCATACACATTCTAAAAATGTATGTATGTTCCACATCTCCTTCTAAACCACTGGACCAATTTCAACCAAACTTGACACACATATCACTTACTCTCTGGAAAGAATCGTATTGGAGGTAAGAACCACTTACCTATCAAAGGGACGGTGGTGGGGGTGAAAAAGTAGTGTAGCTTATGAAGCCCAAATAGCTAGACTCACCTGAGGATGGTTGGCAGTTGTCCAGTCAAAATACCATGAATGGAAGCTAATGATGACCGGCTGCAAACCCGAAATCTTTTTGAATAGCTAGACTATATTTATCCAGTATCAGTGAATGAGAGTACTTAGTGACTCACCAAATTTTACATGTATCGGCAAAGTTTAAAGTTAATTTATTTATTTAGCAGCTTATGATTTACATCTATGGTGGAAGTTCAAGTGCATATTTGCTTTATCAGTTTTCCAATAAAATACATTACTTTTACTGATTCTAACTATAGTTCTGCTAAGGTAAATAATAAATTTTAGCCACAACATTTCTGGAAATTTACATCATAGTTACAAAATTTTAGATACTGTAAAATGAATGGATTTTATGGGGCATACATAATCTGTGTACCTAAATTACTGAACATATAACTGCAATAATTCTATGCTATGGGTTCATCCTTATATATATATAATACAGTCTGCTTCTGTCTGTGTATGTGCAAATGGATATGTGTGTGCGTGCGCGCGCCTACACCTGTCCTTTTTTTCCCCCTAAGGGAAGTCTTTCCGCTCCCAGGATGGGAATGACTCCTTACCCTCTCCCTTAAAACCCACATCCTTTCATCTTTCCCTCTCCTTCCCTCTTTCCTGAAGAAGCAACCGTTGGTTGCGAAAGCTAGAAATTCTCTCTCTCTCTCTCTCTCTCTCTCTCTCTCTCTCTCTCTCTCTCTCTCTCTCTCTCTCTCTGTGTGTGTGTGTGTGTGTGTGTGTGTGTGTGTGTGTGTGTGTGTGTGTGTGTGTGTGTGTGTGTTCTATTTATTGTGCCTATCTACCGGCGCTTTCCCGCTTGGTAAGTATTGGAATCTTTGTTTTTAATATATGTATAATACAGTCACGTAGATCCTGTTCTGTTTACATTTTAAAAAATTTAACAGCAATAATACTGTAGAAAACAAAATATTTAGATAAAACAATGTTGTTAAGAAGTTAACACATTTTTCTTTTTCTCTATACCTGTGTACTTTTTTTTTTTTAGTGTAGTATGCCTGTTTGCTTCAGTTATTTTCGTTTGAAACAAATTCTCTGATTGAATATAAAGGGGTTTCTAATAGCAGTTGTTTGGATGACTGTTTAAACTTATCTTTAGATTTGGTAAAGAGCTGTACAACTTTACTGCCATGTAACCACTGCTTCTGTCATATTGAGTTGTTATGTTGTAGAATTCTTAATTTTGTGGTGTTTCTGGTGTGGTGGAGGTGTACATCTTCATTTTTGTGTATGATCCCAAGCAAGGAGCAGAATTTTATGTATGTACAAGCTGTAGAAGGTTAGAATCTTATTTTTTTGAGGCTTGCAACTATCCCTTGTTCTTTTGTTTCCTATTACTCTAATTTCTTTCTTTTGTAATTTGAATATGTTAATTGCCTCAGTCAAGTGGCCCTAGATTTCTGTACGATAGCTCATGATAGCATTGAAGTATGAAAAATACACCATGTGCACATCATCTTCAGTTATTATTGACTTAATTTGTTTTGGAGCAAAAACAGCACTGCTAAGTTTATTGCTTATATTGGAAATATGACCTTTCCATCGTAACCAACTGTCCACGGTGATCCCTAAAAATTTAGCACTTTAAACTACTCTTACATCTAGCTCTTGTAAATTTGTCAGTTCACTTGTTTTTCTTATGTTGTTCCTAAATAGGATTGCATTAGTTTTCTCATAATTGAGAATTAACCTATTTCAACTGTTTGATTACTTTTACTTATGACCTGTAGATTAAAACGGAAGAAACTGCAAAAAGGTGGGAATTTAAGGAGATGGGACCTGGATAAACTGAAAGAACCAGAGGTTGTACAGAGTTTCAGGGAGAGCATAAGGGAACAATTGACAGGAATGGGGGAGAGAGATACAGTAGAAGAAGAATGGGTAACTTTGAGGGATGAAGTAGTGAAGGCAGCAGAGGATCAAGTAGGTAAAAAGAGGGGGGCTAGTAGAAATCCTTGGGTAACAGAAGAAATATTGAATTTAATTGATGAAAGGAGAAAATACAAAAATGCAGTAAATGAAGCAGGCAAAAAGGAATACAAAAGTCTCAAAAATGAGATCGGCAGGAAGTGCAAAATGGCTAAGCAGGTTTGGCTAGAGGACAAATGTAAGAATGTAGAGGCTTATCTCACTAGGGGTAAGATAGATACTGCCTACAGGAAGGTTAAAGAGAGCTTTGGAGAAAAGAGCGCTCAGATGGAAATCCAGTTCTAATTAAAGAAGGGAAAGCAGAAAGGTGGAAGGAGTACATAGAAACTCTATACAAGGGTGATGTACTTGAGAACAATATTATGGAAATGGAAGAGGATGGAGGTGAAGATGAAATGGGAGATACGATACTGCGTGAAGAGTTTGACAGAGCACTGAAAGACCTGAGTCGAAACAAGGCCCCAGGAGTAGACAACATTCCATTGGAACCACTGACAGCCTTGGGAGAGCCAGTCCCGACAAAACTCTACCATCTGGTGAGCAAGATGTATGAGACAGGCAAAATACCCTCAGACTTCAAGAAGAATATAATAATTCCAATCCCAAAGAAAACAGGTGTTGACAGATGTGAAAATTACTGAACAATCAGTTTAATAAGTCACAGCTGCAAAATACTAACGCGAATTATTTACAGACGAATGGAAAAACTATTAGAAGCCGAACTCGGGGAAGATCAGTTTGGATTCCGTAGAAATGTTGGAACACGTGAGGCAATACTTGACCCTACGCCTTATCTTAGATGCTAGATTAAGGAAGGGCAAACCTACGTTTCTAGCATTTGTAGACTTAGAGAAAGCTTTTGACAACGTTGACTGGAATACTCTCTTTCAAATTCTGAAGATGGCTGGGGTAAAATACAGGGAGCGAATGGCTATTTACAATTTGTACAGAAAGCGAATGGCAGTTATAAGAGTCGAGGGGCATGAAAGGAAAGCAGTGATTGGGAAGGGAGTGAGACAGGGTTGTAGTCTCTCCCCGATGTTATTCAATCTGTATATTGAGCAAGCAGTGAACAAAACAAAAGAAAAATTCGGAGTAGATATTAAAATCCATGGAGAAGAAATAAAAATTTTGAGGTTCACCGATGACATCGTAATTCTGTTAGACAGCAAAGGACTTGGAAGAGCAGTGGAATGGAATGGACAGTGTCTTGAAAGGAGGGTATAAGATGAGCATCAACAAAAGCAAAACGAGGATAATGGAATGTAGTCGAATTAAGTAGGGTGATGCTGAGGGAATTAGATTAGGAAATGAGACACTTAAAGTAGTAAAGGAGTTTTTCTATTTGGGGAGCGAAATAACTGATTATGGTCGAAGTAGAGAGGATATAAAATGTAGACTGGCAGTGGCAAGGAAAGCGTTTCTGAAGAAGAGAAATTTGTTAACATCGAATATAGATTTATGTATCAGAAGTCGTTTCTGAAAGTATTTGTTTGGAGTGTAGCCATGTATGGAAGTGAAACATGGACGATAAATAGTTTGGACAAGAAGAGAATAGAAGCTTTCGAAATGTGGTGCTACAGAAGAATGCTGAAGATTAAATGGGTAGATCACATAACTAATGAGGAAGTGTTGAATAGGATTGGGGAGAAGAGAAGTTTGTGGCACAACTTGACTAGAAGAAGGGATCGGTTGGTAGGACATGTTCTGAGGCATCAAGGGATCACCAATTTTGCATTGGAGAGCAGTGTGGAGGGTAAAAATCGTAGAGGGAGACCAAGAGATGAATACACTAAGCAGACTCAGAAGGATGTAGGTTGCAGTAGGTACTGGGAGATGAAGAAGCTTGCACAGGATAGAGTAGCATGGATAGCTGCATCAAACCAGTCTCAGGACTGAAGACCACAACAACATGGCCTCCCTTAAGCTCAGTCTCACAGTGATGCTTGTTGTGTCATCTGCGAAGAGTATCAATTCACTGTCTACATTACAAGGTAAATCATTTATGTATATAAGAAAAAGGAGGGGTCCTAGAATACTACCCTGTGTCACCCCATGTTTTATATCTTGTAGTTCTGATAGCTGTTACCCTTGATTGTGTGACACTTCCACTGCTTGTTCCCTGTTCTGCAGAAATGACTTTGATATCAAGAGCAGTTCCTCTAATTCCATTGTGGAGTTGCTTCATTATTAATATGTGGTGATTGACAAGGTCAAAAGCTTTAGATAAGTCACAAAAAACACCAACTGGGATTTGGCCTTGATCTAGGCCTGCAGAGATTATATTAAAAAATTCATGCAGCTGACACTGTAGATTTTTTGTTCTGGAACCCAAACTGTGTACCATGTATTATACAGTTTTTATCAAAAAATGCCATTAACCTAGCAAATATGATTCTTTTTAGGATCTTCGACAAAATGTGAAGGAGGCTAACTGGTCTGTATTTGTAAGGGCACATGTGAGCACCTTTTTTGAACTCTGGCAATCTTCATTTAATTTGGGAAGATTCCTTTTTCGAGACATGTTTTGATTAAGTGACAGGGGGTTTAGCAATTTCCCTAGTAGTTAGCTTCAAAATTTTATTTGACAGGCCATTTGTGTCTGTGGTTGTTTTATTTTTTAGTTTCTCTATTATTTTTTTATTCTCAGCTAGCTTTTGGGCTTGCAGAGCATCACTATTGTTACCCTCTGTAAGTTGTTGGCAGATGCTAGTAAAATATTGGTTGAAAGTGTTGCTAATGATTATTGGATATTCTGTTACAACATTATTGATTTTTAGGCTTAAGCTTTTATTGTTATTTCCTTATGACCTTCCTGTTTCTCTGTTATTTTCCAAGTGCTTCTGACTTTGTTGGGAGCTTGTGTAATTTCCATTATACAGTTTTTTGCAGCTCTTAAAGTTTTATTGTAAATATTTTTATAGGCTCTATAATATTCAACAAAATGAACAGGCCCATCTGGAGCTTTCCAAATTGCATGAAGAAGTTTCAGCTTTTTACAGGATACTAATAGACCTTTTGTTAGCCGTGGCAGATTTCCTTGCTTTTTCTTCATTGGTTTAGGTTTGGTTGGCAAACACTCTTTAATGATTTTTAAGTATAGAAATTGTTATATTCATCAGTAACACTGTTAGATAAGTACATTTCTGGTCACTTTTCATTTTGTAGTTTTATCTTTAGGTCTGTTGGGTTAGAACTCCTCATATCTCTGTAAGGAATAAAGCTGAGTGAATCTAATTTCCCTACTTCTTTTATTATTACTGCCTGTGAGTTGTGATCTGATAAATTCATGTCTTCTATAAGGCAATTATATCTGCCACACTGAATAATTGTAATTACGTAATCAATGGCAGTTTGAATGTTCATACCTATTCTGGTATAGTTTTGAATTGTGTTATGTGAACCATACATAATATGTAAGCTCTCTCGTTCCGTTTTATATTTTGATTCAGATATTATTCAATATTATAAAATATTGGTGGGAAACTGCTGCAATTGACTAGTCATTCAAGATGTATGTAGTTTCAAGAAGCTTTAGAAGTGATAAATAGACTGCAATAGTTCTTATTCCACTAGTAATTAAGTACATATCTTTGTACACTGGATAATAGGACAACTGAATCTACCAGTACCAGATATCAATTGTATCCTGGGCAGTACTAATGGTGTGGCATGTAGCATCATACATGCACGAGGGAAAGAACAGCTCAGTGACAGGTTTTTTGTATCTACATTATTATTTAGAAAGTAGGCTGTAATGACAGTAGCATAGCCCAAGATATAGACGAAGTTGAAAGGTGAAAAGTTTGTTGTAGCTTACAATTGGTTCACCTCTTACTTTAAGAACAGAAAGCAGAAGGTAATTCTCCGCCCTATTGACAGTGGTAGTGATGTTCAGTGCCAATGGGGCACTGTTAAGTCGGGCGTTCCCCAAGGGTCGGTGCTGGGGCCACTGCTGTTAATTATTTATATAAATGATATGCCTTCTAGTATTACAGGTGATTCAAAAATATTTCTGTTTGCTGATGACACCAGCTTGGCAGTGAAGAATCCTGTGTGTAATACTGAAACAGTATCAAATAATGTAGTTCATGAAATAAGTTCATGGCTTGTGGAAAATAATTTGATGTTAAATCACAGTAAGACTCAGTTTTTACAGCTTCTAACTCACAATTCTACAAGAACCGGTATTTTGATCAGACAGAATGGGCGTATTATAAGCGAGACGGAACAGTTAAAGTTCCTAGGCGTTCAGATAGATAGTAAGCTGTTGTGGAAAGCCCATGTCCAGGATCTTGTTCAGCAACTAAATGCTGCTTTATTTACCATTAGAACAGTATCTGAAATAAGTGACACTTCAACATGAAAAGTAGTCTACTTCGCATATTTCGATACGCTTATGTTGTATGGTATTATTTTTTGGGGTAATTCTTCTGATTCAAAAAGGGTATTTTTGGCTCAAACGGGCTGTTCGAGCTATATGTGGTGTAAGTTCAAGTACCTCTTGTCGACCCCTATTCAATAGTCTGGGAATTTCGTTTGTTGTTTGCAATATTAGCCTATTCCCAAGAGTTTGCAGCTTTCACTCAGTTAATACTAGGCAGAAATCCAATCTGCATGTGGAATGCACTTCCTTGACTCTTGTTCATCCATTTTCAATAAGCTACCACAAGAACTCAAAAATCTTAGCAGTAGCCCAAACTCTTTTTTTAAGTCTAAACTGAAGAGTTTCCTCATGGCTCGTTCCTTTCATTCTGTCGAGGAGCTCCTGGGAGATCTAAAAAATTAAGCAAATTCCTGTGTTACATTGTTGATTTTCTTTATTTAAACTTACTTGTCACCTGAATATGTTTTTTATATTTCATTTTATCTATTTCTAATATCGTGTTATAATTTCATGTATTGACTTGTTCCATGACCATGGAGACTTCTCCTTAATTTCGTCCCACGGAACAATAAATAAATAAATAAATAAATAATAAAAATAAAAATAAAAATTTTCGAAGCCAACAAATTTGAATACGAAATCTTGTGGTGGCATAGTGTAGTGATCTGTAGTGTAACTTGAGGCACAAGCTAGATTAAAAAGTGGCAATTTGGTTGATAGTTGGTAAAGCGGTGTCAAAGGCTTTATTTAATTCCATTACGGTTGGCATGCTATTAGTAAAGAGACTTGACAAATGTTTGGCATTAAAGCTCCCCCTTAGTGTGTTGAAATTTAGTTGACACCCACACTTTTTTTGGCTTCCTTTAACTTACAAATTTAAAATGAAAATGCAAAATTTAAGTTACTTTTTCCAGTTTTTCTATTTTTTCCTAATTTCAAAAATCAAAGAATGCTGTCATATTATGAGATACTACTGATGTAATTAAGATACTACTGATGTAATTATAAACAGTATTTTCTCTGCTCCAGCTATCTGTATTACATATATATTCCGTACTCATTATCATGGACATTTTCCCGCCTCTGGCTGGGTCTGTATGGAACATAGGCCTCTCCATCATCTTCTGTCTTGTCACCATCTCTCCGTCTTCACCTTGGTCCAGTCATCTCCTTTCTTCTGGATGCATTTGGTACTAAAAGTGTAATTGCATTTTTTGCAAATTATTTACTCAAAAAACCCTCACCAGAAAACATTTGAGAATTACACAAAATATGTTCGGTTAATATGTTAGTAGTCAGTCAAACACAGCACTTTGTTTTCTAAAACAAATGCTATTCGTGAACACTTTTGTATTTATTTATTTATGTATGTAGCATAAAACGTATCCCCTATAATTCAAAGAACTAGAAACTAATTTTAGATCAGAAGTAGAAAGACTACAAATGGTAATGGCGTATATTGTGAAATATGTGTAGCAACTGACAGGTAAGAAATGAAGTGTTTAGCAACTGTTATAACTGGAAAAATGTGCTACACTTTGCTCTCGATAGCAGAAGGCTTGGCCATCAACTGGATTTCTGAATAGAATGAGGAAAGAAGCTACAGCATTTGAAATCCTAAGGACATTGAAATCAAATACTGTTGCTACCGAACTTTCGGGAAACACACCCCCAAAGAGTGATAATTAACAATGAGGGTCAAGAGCTCATTGGTTGGAACTAGCCTCATGTGGTATGCTGGTCTGCAAAACCTAAATTTTTCCCGATTACTAAAATTTAAGCTGTTTTTGGAAAGCATTTATAAAGCAATCATTTATGTAATTTGATAGGTCTTTTGCCAATATTGTTATCACCAGCATTTGTAAGAGTGATTTCCTGCTCTTCTTGTATCTTCCCTGTTTCCTTATTTACAATGTCCCACACAGATTTTGATTTGTTCTGGGACATTCTTATTATGTTATCATTTCTAAGCAATTTTGCCTTCGCAGTTAACCGCCAATATATTTTCCTATTAGTCTTAACGTAGTCAATAAACTGGGAATCTGTGGATCTTTTCATTTGAGAACTGAGTATTTTGTAAGTCCAGCAGGAAATATTAATGCCATGGTCTGACATGAATGGGCTCAAGTCAGTTTCTTAGGAAAACACATATCAAAACTGGACATAAATACTGAAAACATTATAAGCATTGTTAGTACTTGACTATAGAACCACTTCTAATGAGGATGCATAAAACTAAACACAATTTTCTGCAGATAATTTCTTTTATAAGAAAGAAATACATTCCTTTCTTTCATAGGTACAGTGGGAATTGTAAGGATTAGGACATTATATTCAGATAGCGCTATGTTAGTACTAATTCCTCTCTCAGTGGTATCGGTATTAGAAAGTATGTTGTCTATGAGATTTTCCATTCCATTTGTTATTCTTATGGGGTTATTTATAAGAGGAAACGTATTTAAGCTGTGCAATACATTAAAAAACAGCTTCCTAGATGCAAATTCACGCATAAGGTCTATATTGAAGTCCCCACAGACAATTATAGTGCTTTTTCAGTAAATATAATGTCAAGCAGAGACTTCAGTTTATTGGTCTATCCTCAATAGGGGCTCTATAAAATGCTATAATTATTATGTTACCCAGCTCGCCATGCAGTCGAACACCAGCAGCTTCGAAATGCTCTTCAATACTCAAAACTTCTGCCTCGCTCCTCCTACTGTAATTCACATTAGATTTAAGCAAAATACAAACTTCACTACCAAACTAACTAACCAACTTGTAATGGCTGATGTTAGCAGAACTCAGTTCTAGATTCCTGCACCAGCGCTCCACGATACATATACAGCCAACATTGACATCCTTAACAGCAGGTCACAAGATTTATTTCTCAGACTCTAGGTATTATACCTTAAAATACGAAAACCGCCGGGATAGAGACTGGTGACTTGTACTCACACTTTGCCATGTTACAATGGAGCCTGTTTTGAGTCGAGATACCAAAAATCCCTGAGCGCTATAAGTGTCCTGCATCTTGCAAGTCTCCATTTCGGCTGCATCGTAGTGCTCTTCACAGCAGTTGTTGGCGAGGCTGAACCAGTAGCTGCCAGTATAGTCTCTCCCACTACTGCTGCTGTCCAATCTCCAGTTGTCGACGCAAGCCCCTCTGCTGCTGAGGGAGGCTCCCCACTGCCACTGAGGTGTCCCCAGCCGCCGGTGAGGAGTCCTCTGCTGCCAATGAGGTGTCCCCCTCCACAGGTGGCATCCCCCCTGCCCACTGGTGAGGTGTGCTCTGCTACCCGTGTGTAGTCATCTGCTGTAGGTGTCCCAGCCTCCTCTGCAGGCAACCTGGCCTCTACTGTGGGTAACTTTATGTTGGCTGTAGATGACCAGACCTCAGTTGCGTGTGACCCAGTCTCTTCAGAACAATAAACTCAAAAGTGTCTATAAAGACCTTTGTCAATAATTAAAAGCTCAGCATAGCTATATATTTATAAAAGAAAAAGATGACACATAAAAGTACAAAGTCAAAAGAATAACTTAACTTAATGGTGTACACTCCACCTCACATCAGCATGTGTTCGATGGGCCGTGTCCCGTCGTAAACTGCGGCAACCAAATGGTCGCTCGCTTACCAG